>NW_027446548.1:0-123197 GCF_038048845.1 Mixophyes fleayi | reverse complement strand
TATGATTCATGATTCATGATTCAATTCATGATTCATTTCATTATTCATGATTCAATTCATGATTCATGATTCAATTCATGATCCATGATTCATTATTCGATTCATGCTTCATGATTCATAGTTAATGATTCGATTCATGATTCATGATTCAATTCATGATTCATTTCATGATTTATGATTCAATTCGTGATTCATGATTCAATTCATGATTCATGATTCAATTCATGATTCATGATTCATGATTCATGATTCAATTCATGATTCAATTCATGATTCATTTCATTATTCATGATTCAATTCATGATTCATGATTCAATTCATGATTCATTTCATTATTCATGATGCATTTCATGATTCATGATTTAATTCATGATTCATAATTCATGATTCAATTCATGATTCATTAATCAATTCATGATTCATGATTAAATTCATGAATTATGATTCATGATTCCATTCATGATTCATGATTCAATTCATGATTCATGATTCATGATTTAATTCATGATTCATAATTCATGATTCAATTCATGATTCATTAATCAATTCATGATTCATGATTCAATTCATGAATTATGATTCATGATTCGATTCATGATTCATGATTCAATTCATGATTCATGATTCAATTCATGATTCATGATTCGATTCATGATTCATGATTCAATTCATGATTCATGATTCGATTTATGATTCATAATTTGAAATTTGATTCATGATTTATGATTCAATTCATGATTCATGATTAATTTCATGATTCAATTCATGATACAGTTCATGATTCATTTCATGATTCATGATTCAATTCATGATTCATGATTCAATTCATGATTCATGATTCATGATTCAATTCATGATTTATGATTCAATTGATGATTCATGATTCAATTCATGATTCATGATTCATGATTCAATTCATGATTCTATTCACAAATCATGATGTAATTCATGAGTCATGATTTAAGATTCATGATCCATGATTTATGATTCATGATTCATGATTTATGATTCATGATTCAATTCATGATTCATGATTCGATTCATGATTCATCATGATTCATGATTCATGATTCAATTCATGATTCTATTCACAAATCATGATGTAATTCATGAGTCATGATTTAAGATTCATGATCCATGATTTATGATTCATGATTCATGATTTATGATTCATGATTCAATTCATGATTCATGATTCAATTCATGATTCATCATTCTTGATTCAGATCATGATTCATGATTTATGATTCATGATCCATGATTTATGATTCATGATTCATGATTTATGATTCATGATTCATGATTTATGATTCATGATTCAATTCATGATTCATCATTCATGATTCAAATAATGATTCATGATTCGATTCATGATTCGAATTATGATTCATGATTCATTTCATGATTCAATTCATGATTCAATTCATGATTTATTTCATGATTCATGATTCAATTCATGATTCGATTCATGATTCATGATTCAATTCATGATTCAATTCATGATTCATGATTCATGATTCATGATTTGTGATTCGATTCATGATTCATGATTCATTTCATGAATCATGAATTCATGATTTATTTCATGATTCATGATTCATTTCATGATTTATGTTTCATGATTCGATTCATGATTCATGATTTGATTCATGATTCATGATTCATGATTCATGATTCGATTCATGATTCATGTTTCGATTCATGATTCATGATTCAATTCATGATTCATGATTCGATTCATGATTCATGATTCATGATTCGATTCATGATTCATGATTCAATTCATGATTCATGATTCAATTCATAATTTATGATTCATGATTCGATTCATGATTCATGATTCATGATTCATGATTTAATTCATGATTTATGATTTGATTCATGATCCAATTCATGATTCATGATTTATGATTCAATTCATGATTCATGAATTATGATTCAATTCATGATTCATGATTCAATTCATGATTCACGATTCATGATTCATGATTCGATTCATGATTCAATTCATGATTCATGTTTCGATTTATTATTCATGATTCGATTCATGATTCATGATTCATGATTCGATTCATGATTCATGATTCATGATTCAATTCATGAATTATGATTCATGATTCGATTCATGATTCATGATTCATGATTCGATTCATGATTCATAAATCATGATTCATGATTCGATTCATGATTCATGATTCATGATTCAATTCATGATTCATTTCATGATTCATGATTCAATTCATGATTCATGATTCAATTCATGATTCTATTCACAAATCATGATGTAATTCATGAGTCATGATTTAAGATTCATGATCCATGATTTATGATTCATGATTCATGATTTATGATTCATGATTCAATTCATGATTCATGATTCGATTCATGATTCATCATTCTTGATTCAGATCATGATTCATGATTTATGATTCATGATCCATGATTTATGATTCATGATTCATGATTCATGATTCAATTCATGATTCATGATTCGATTCATGATTCATCATTCATGATTCAAATAATGTTTCATGATTCGATTCATGATTTGATTCATGATTCATGATTCATGATTCATGATTCGATTCATGATTCATGTTTCGATTCATGATTCATGATTCAATTCATGATTCATGATTCGATTCATGATTCATGATTCATGATTCGATCATGATTCATGATTCAATTCATTATTCATGATTCAATTCATAATTTATGATTCATGATTCGATTCATGATTCATGATTCATGATTCATGATTTAATTCATGATTTATGATTCAATTCATGATTCATGATCCAATTCATGATTCATGATTTATGATTCAATTCATGATTCATGAATTATGATTCAATTCATGATTCATGATTCAATTCATGATTCACGATTCATGATTCATGATTCGATTCATGATTCAATTCATGATTCATGTTTCGATTTATTATTCATGATTCGATTCATGATTCATGATTCATGATTCGATTCATGATTCATGATTCATGATTCAATTCATGAATTATGATTCATGATTCGATTCATGATTCATGATTTATGATTCGATTCATGATTCATAAATCATGATTCATGATTCATAAATCATGATTCATGATTCGATTCATGATTCATGATTCATGATTCAATTCATGATTCATTTCATGATTCATGATTCAATTCATGATTCATGATTCAATTCATGATCCATGATTCATTATTCGATTCATGCTTCATGAATCATAGTTAATGATTCAATTCATGATTCATGATTCGATTCATGATTCATGATTCAATTCATGATTCATTTCATGATTCATGATTCAATTCATGATTCATGATTCAATTCATGATTCATGATTCAATTCATGATTCATGATTCATGATTCATGATTCAATTCATGATTCAATTCATGATTCAATTCATGATTCATTTCATGATTCATGAATTAATTCATGATTCATAATTCATGATACAAATCATGATTCATTAATCAATTCATGATTCATGATTAAATTCATGAATTATGATTCATGATTCGATTCATGATTCATGATTCAATTCATGATTCATGATTCATGATTTAATTCATGATTCGTGATTCATGAATCATGATTCAATTCATGATTCATGATTCAATTTATGATTCATGATTCATGATTCGATTCATGATTCAATTCATGATTCATGATTCGATTCATGGTTCATGATTCAATTCATGATTCATGATTCATGATTCAGTTCATGATTCATGATTCAATTCATGATTCATGATTCATGATTCATAATTCAATTCATGATTCATGATTCGATTCATGATTCATGATTTGATTCATGGTTCATAATTTGATTCATGATTCATGATTCATGATTCAATTCATGATTCATAATTCATGATTCGATTCATGATTCAATTCATGATTCATGATTCAATTCATGATTCATGATTCAATTCATGATTCATGAATTATGATTCGATTCATGATTCATGATTCATGATTCAATTCATGATTTATGATTCGATTCATGATTCATGATTCGATTCATGATTCATGATTCATAATTCAATTCATGATTCATGATTCAATTCATGATTCATGATTCATTTCATGATTTATGATTCAATTCATGATTCAATTCATGATTCATGATTCATGATTCAATTCATGTTTCATGATTCGATTCATGATTCATGATTCATGATTCCATTCATGATTCATGATTCATGATTCATGATTCATGATTCAATTCATGATTCATTTCATTATTCATGATTCAATTCATGATTCATTATTCGATTCATGCTTCATGATTCATAGTTAATGATTCGATTCATGATTCATGATTCAATTCATGATTCATTTCATGATTTATGATTCAATTCATGATTCAATTCATGATTCATGATTCAATTCATGATTCATGATTCATGATTCATGATTAAATTCATGATTCAATTCATGATTCAATTTATGATTCATTTCATGATTCATGATTTAATTCCTGATTCATAATTCATGATTCAATTCATGATTCATTAATCAATTTATGATTCATGATTAAATTCATGAATTATGATTCATGATTCCATTCATAATTCATGATTCAATTCATGATTCATGATTCATGATTTAATTCATGATTCATAATTCATGATTCAATTCATGATTCATTAATCAATTCATGATTCATGATTCAATTCATGAATTATGATTCATGATTCGATTCATGATTCATGATTCAATTCATGATTCATGATTCAATTCATGATTCATGATTCGATTCATGATTCATGATTCAATTCATGATTCATGATTCAATTTATGATTCATCATTTGAAATTTGATTCATGATTTATGATTCAATTCATGATTCATGATTAATTTCATGATTCAATTCATGATACAGTTCATGATTCATTTCATGATTCATGATTCAATTCATGATTCATGATTCAATTCATGATTCATGATTCATGATTCAATTCATGATTTATGATTCAATTGATGATTCAAGATTCAATTCATGATTCATGATTCATGATTCAATTCATGATTCTATTCACAAATCATGATGTAATTCATGAGTCATGATTTAAGATTCATGATCCATGATTTATGATTCATGATTCATGATTTATGATTCATGATTCAATTCATGATTCATGATTTGATTCATGATTCATCATTCATGATTCAAATAATGATTCATGATTCGATTCATGATTCGAATTATGATTCATGATTCAATTCATGATTCATTTCATGATTCAATTCATGATTCAATTCATGATTTATTTCATGATTCATGATTCATGATTCAATTCATGATTCGATTCATGATTCAATTCATGATTCGATTCATGATTCAATTCATGATTCAATTCATGATTCATAATTCATGATTTGTGATTCGATTCATGATTCATGATTCATTTCATGAATCATTAATTCATGATTTATTTCATGATTCATGATTCATTTCATGATTTATGTTTCATGATTCGATTCATGATTCATGATTTGATTCATGATTTATGATTCATGATTCATGATTAATGATTTGATTCATGATTCATGATTCATGGTTCAAATCATGTTTCATGATTCGATTCATGATTCACGATTAATGATTCATGATTCGATTCATGATTCATGTTTCGATTCATGATTCATGATTCAATTCATGATTCATGATTCGATTCATGATTCATGATTCAAGATTTGATTCATGATTCATGATTCATGATTCGATTCATGATTCATGATTCAATTCATGATTCATGATTCAATTCATAATTTATGATTCATGATTCAATTCATGATTCATGATTCATGATTCATGATTTAATTCATGATTTATGATTCAATTCATGATTCATGATTCAATTCATGATTCACGATTCATGATTCATGATTCGATTCATGATTCAATTCATGATTCATGATTCAATTCATGATTCATGTTTCAATTTTTATTCATGATTCGATTCATGATTCATGATTCATGATTCGATTCATGATTCATGATTCATGATTCAATTCATGAATTATGATTCATGATTCGATTCTCAATTCATGATTTATGATTCGATTCATGATTCATAAATCATGATTCATGATTCATAAATCATGATTCATGATTCGATTCATGATTCATGATTCATGATTCATGATTCAATTCATGATTCATTTCATGATTCAAGATTTATGATTCAAATCATGATTCAATACATGATTAAAATCATGATTCAATTTATGATTCATGATTTAATTCATGATTCATGATTCAATTTATGATTCACGATTAATGATTCATGATTCAATTCATGATTCATGTTTCGATCCATGATTCATGATTCAATCCATGATTCATGATTCATGATTTAATTCATGAATTATAATTCATGATTCGATTCATGATGCATGATTTATGATTCGATTCATGATTCATAAATCATGATTCATGATTCATCAATCATGATTCATGATTCGATTCATGATTCATGATTCATGATTCATGATTCAATTCATGATTCATTTCATGATTCATGATTTATGATTCAAATCATGATTCAATTCATGTTTCAAATCATGATTCAATTTATGATTCATGATTCAATTCATGATTCATGATTCAATTCATGATTCACGATTAATGATTCATGATTCAATTCATGATTCATGTTTCGATCCATGATTCATGATTCGATTCATAATTCATGATTTGATTCATGATTCATGATTCGATTCATGATTCATGATTTGATTCATGATTCATGATTCATGATTCTTGATTCAATTTATGATTCATGATTCATGATTCGATTCAAGATTCTATTCATGATTCATGATTCATGATTCAATTCATGATTCATGATTCAATTCATGATTCATGATTCATGATTCGATTCATGATTCATGATTCATGATTCGATTCATGATTCATGATTTGATTCATGATTCATGATTCATGATTCATGATTCAATTTATGATTCATGATTCATGATTCGATTCATGATTCTATTCATGATTCATGATTCATGATTCAATTCATGATTCATGATTAATGATTTAATTCATGATTCAATTCATGATTCAATTTATGATTCATGATTCATTATTCAATTCATGATTCTATTCATGATTCATGATTCAATTCATGATTCGTGATTCATGAATCATGATTCAATTCATGATTCATGATTCAATTTATGATTCATGATTCATGATTCGATTCATGATTCAATTCATGATTCATGATTCGATTCATGATTCATGATTCAATTCATGATTCATGATTCATGATTAATTTTATGATTCATGATTCAATTCATGATTCATGATTCATGATTCATGATTCATAATTCAATTCATGATTCATGATTCGATTCATGATTCAGGATTCAATTCATGTTTCATGATTCGATTCATGATTCATTATTCATGATTTGTTTCATGATTCATGATTCAATTCATGATTCATTTCATGATTCATGATTTAATTCATGATTCATGATTTAATTCATGATTCATGATTCAATTCATGATTCACAATTCATGATTCATGATTCGATTCAATTCATGATTCATGATTCAATTCATGATTCATGTTTCGATTTATGGTTCATGATTCGATCCATGATTCATGATTCATGATTTAATTCATGAATTATGATTCATGATTCGATTCATGATTCATGATTTGATTCATGATTCAT
Source organism: Mixophyes fleayi (assembly GCF_038048845.1). Classification (NCBI taxonomy): domain Eukaryota; kingdom Metazoa; phylum Chordata; class Amphibia; order Anura; family Limnodynastidae; genus Mixophyes; species Mixophyes fleayi. The sequence goes on along the minus strand of NW_027446548.1, from coordinate 115,484 downwards.
AAATAATGATTCATGATTCGATTCATAATTTATGATTTATGATTCATGATTCATTTTATAAATCATGATTCAATTAATGATTCATGATTCAATTCATGATTCACGGTTCATGATTCATGATTTGGTTCATGATTCATGATTCGATTCATGATTCATGATTCGATTCATGATTCATGATTCATGATTCGATTCATGATTCATGGTTCATGATTCAAATCATGATTCATGATTTAATTCATGATTCATGATTCATTTCATGATTTATGATTCAATTCATGATTCATGATTCATGATTCGATTCATGATTCATGATTCAATTCATGATTCATGATTCAATTCATGATTCATGATTCAATTCATGTTTCATGATTCGATTCATGATTCATGATTCATGATTCAATTCATGATTCATGATTCATGATTCAATTCATGATTCATGATTAATGATTCGATTCATGATTCATGATTCAATTCATGATTCATTTCGTGATTTATGATTCAATTCATGATTAATGATTCAATTCATGATTCATGATTCAATTCATGATTCATTTCGTGATTTATGATTCAATTCATGATTAATGATTCAATTCATGATTCATGATTCAATTCATGATTCATGATTCATGATTCATGATTCAATTCATGATTAATGATTCAATTCATGATTCATGATTCAATTCATGATTCATGATTCATGATTCATGATTCAATTCATGATTCAATTCATGATTAAATTCATGATTCATTTCATGATTCATTATTTAATTCATGATTCATAATTCATAATTCAATTCATGATTCATTAATCAATTCATGATTCATGATTCAATTCATGAATTATGATTCATGATTCGATTCATGATTTATGATTCAATTCATGATTCATGATTCAATTCATGATTCATAATTCGATTCATGACTCATGATTCAATTCATGATTCATGATTCGATTTATGATTCATCATTCAATATTTGATTCATGATTTATGATTCAATTAATGATTCATGATTCATTTCATGATTCAATTCATGATTCAGTTCATGATTCATTTCATGATTCATGATTCAATTCATGATTCATGATTCATGATTCAATTCATGATTTATGATTCAATTCATGATTCATGATTCAATTCATGATTCATGATTCATGATTCAATTCATGATTCTATTCACAAATCATGATGTAATTCATGAGTCATGATTTATGATTCACGATCCATGATTTATGATTCATGATTCAAGATTTATGATTCATGATTCAATTCATGATTCATGATTCGATTCATGATTCATTATTCAATTCATTATTCATGATTCATGATTTGATTCATGATTCATGATTCGATTCATGATTCATGATTTATGATTCGATTCATGATTAATGATTCATGATTCGATTCATGATTCATGAATCATGATTCGATTCATGATTCATGATTCATGATTCGATTCATGATTCATGATTCATTTCATGAATGATGATTCATGATTCAATTCATGATTCTATTCATGATTCATGATTCATTTCATGATTCATGATTCATAAATCATGATTCAATTCATGATTCAATTCATGATTCATGATTCAATTCATGATTCATTTCATAATTCATAATTTAATTCATGATTTATAATTCATGATTCAATTCATGATTCATGATTCGATTCATGATTCATGATTCATTTCATGATTCATGATTCATAATTCAATTCATGATTCAATTCATGATTCATTTCGTGATTTATGATTCAATTCATGATTAATGATTCAATTCATGATTCATGATTCAATTCATGATTCATTTCGTGATTTATGATTCAATTCATGATTAATGATTCAATTCATGATTCATGATTCAATTCATGATTCATGATTCATGATTCATGATTCATGATTCAATTCATGATTCAATTCATGATTAAATTCATGATTCATTTCATGATTCATTATTTAATTCATGATTCATAATTCATGATTCAATTCATGATTCATTAATCAATTCATGATTCATGATTCAATTCATGAATTATGATTCATGATTCGATTCATGATTTATGATTCAATTCATGATTCATGATTCAATTCATGATTCATAATTCGATTCATGACTCATGATTCAATTCATGATTCATGATTCGATTTATGATTCATCATTCAATATTTGATTCATGATTTATGATTCAATTAATGATTCATGATTCATTTCATGATTCAATTCATGATTCAGTTCATGATTCATTTCATGATTCATGATTCAATTCATGATTCATGATTCATGATTCAATTCATGATTTATGATTCAATTCATGATTCATGATTCAATTCATGATTCATGATTCATGATTCAATTCATGATTCTATTCACAAATCATGATGTAATTCATGAGTCATGATTTATGATTCACGATCCATGATTTATGATTCATGATTCAAGATTTATGATTCATGATTCAATTCATAAATCATGATTCGATTCATGATTCATTATTCAATTCATTATTAATGATTCATGATTTGATTCATGATTCATGATTCGATTCATGATTCATGATTTATGATTCGATTCATGATTAATGATTCATGATTCGATTCATGATTCATGAATCATGATTCGATTCATGATTCATGATTCATGATTCGATTCATGATTCATGATTCATTTCATGAATGATGATTCATGATTCAATTCATGATTCTATTCATGATTCATGATTCAATTCATGATTCATGATTCATAAATCATGATTCAATTCATGATTCAATTCATGATTCATGATTCAATTCATGATTCATTCATGATTCATAATTTAATTCATGATTTATAATTCATGATTCAATTCATGATTCATGATTCGATTCATGATTCATGATTCATTTCATGATTCATGATTCATAATTCAATTCATGATTCAATTCATGATTCATTTCATGATTCATGATTCATGATTCAATTCATGATTCATTTCATGATTCATAATTTAATTCATGATTTATAATTAATGATTCAATTCATGATTCATGATTCGATACATGATTTGATTCATGATTCATGATTTAATTCATGATTCATGATTAATGATTCAATTCATGATTCATTTCATGATTCATTAATCATGATTCATGATTCAATTCATGATTAATGATTCATGATTCATGATTCATGATTCAATTAATGATTCAATTCATGATTCATATCATGATTCATGATTTATTTCATGATTCATTTCATAATTCATGATTCATTTCATAATTCATGATTCAATTCATGATTCATGATTCAATTCATGAATTATGATTCATTATTCAATTCATGATTCATGATTCGATTCATGATTCATGATTCGATATTTGATTCATGATTCATGATTCAATTCATGATTCATGATTCGATATTTAATTCATGATTCATGATTCATGATTCAATTCATGTTTAATGATTCGATTCATGATTCATGATTCAATTTATGATTCATGATTCATGATTTGATTCATGATTCATGATTTAATTCATGATTCATGACTTATGATTCAATCCATCATTCATTTCATGATTCATGATTCATGATTCAATTCATGATTCATGATTCAATTCATGATTAATGATTCATGATTCAATTCATGATTCATGATTAATTATTTAATTCATGATTCAATTCATGATTCATTTCATGATTCATGATTCATTATTCAATTCATGATTCTATTCATGATTCATGATTCAATTCATGATTCGTGATTCATGAATCATGATTTAATTCATGATTCATGATTCAATTTATGATTCATGATTCATGATTCGATTCATGATTCAATTCATGATTCATGATTCGATTCATGATTCATGATTCAATTCATGATTCATGATTCATGATTAATTTTATGATTCATGATTCAATTCATGATTCATGATTCATGATTCATGATTCATAATTCAATTCATGATTCATGATTCGATTCATGATTCATGATTCAATTCATGTTTCATGATTCGATTCATGATTCATTATTCATGATTTATTTCATGATTCATGATTCAATTCATGATTCATTTCATGATTCATGATTTAATTCATGATTCATGATTTAATTCATGATTCATGATTCAATTCATGATTCACAATTCATGATTCATGATTCGATTCAATTCATGATTCATGATTCAATTCATGATTCATGTTTCGATTTATGGTTCATGATTCGATCCATGATTCATGATTCATGATTTAATTCATGAATTATGATTCATGATTCGATTCATGATTCATGATTTGATTCATGATTCATAAATAATGATTCATGATTCGATTCATAATTCATGATTTATGATTCATGATTCATTTTATAAATCATGATTCAATTAATGATTCATGATTCAATTCATGATTCACGGTTCATGATTCATGATTTGGTTCATGATTCATGATTCGATTCATGATTCATGATTCGATTCATGATTCATGATTCATGATTCGATTCATGATTCATGGTTCATGATTCAAATCATGATTCATGATTTAATTCATGATTCATGATTCATTTCATGATTTATGATTCAATTCATGATTCATGATTCATGATTCGATTCATGATTCATGATTCAATTCATGATTCATGATTCAATTCATGATTCATGATTCATGATTCAATTCATGTTTCATGATTCGATTCATGATTCATGATTCATGATTCGATTCATGATTCATGATTCAATTCATGTTTCATGATTCAATTCATGATTCATGATTCATGATTCAATTCATGATTCATGATTAATGATTCGATTCATGATTCATGATTCAATTCATGATTCATTTCGTGATTTATGATTCAATTCATGATTAATGATTCAATTCATGATTCATGATTCAATTCATGATTCATTTCATGATTTATGATTCAATTCATGATTAATGATTCAATTCATGATTCATGATTCAATTCATGATTCATGATTCATGATTCATGATTCATGATTCAATTCATGATTCAATTCATGATTAAATTCATGATTCATTTCATGATTCATTATTTAATTCATGATTCATAATTCATGATTCAATTCATGATTCATTAATCAATTCATGATTCATGATTCAATTCATGAATTATGATTCATGATTCGATTCATGATTTATGATTCAATTCATGATTCATGATTCAATTCATGATTCATAATTCGATTCATGACTCATGATTCAATTCATGATTCATGATTCGATTTATGATTCATCATTCAATATTTGATTCATGATTTATGATTCAATTAATGATTCATGATTCATTTCATGATTCAATTCATGATTCAGTTCATGATTCATTTCATGATTCATGATTCAATTCATGATTCATGATTCATGATTCAATTCATGATTCATGATTCATGATTCAATTCATGATTTATGATTCAATTCATGATTCATGATTCAATTCATGATTCATGATTCATGATTCAATTCATGATTCTATTCACAAATCATGATGTAATTCATGAGTCATGATTTATGATTCACGATCCATGATTTATGATTCATGATTCAAGATTTATGATTCATGATTCAATTCATGATTCATGATTCGATTCATGATTCATTATTCAATTCATTATTCATGATTCATGATTTGATTCATGATTCATGATTCGATTCATGATTCATGATTTATGATTCGATTCATGATTAATGATTCATGATTCGATTCATGATTCATGAATCATGATTCGATTCATGATTCATGATTCATGATTCGATTCATGATTCATGATTCATTTCATGAATGATGATTCATGATTCAATTCATGATTCTATTCATGATTCATGATTCATTTCATGATTCATGATTCATAAATCATGATTCAATTCATGATTCAATTCATGATTCATGATTCAATTCATGATTCATTTCATGATTCATAATTTAATTCATGATTTATAATTCATGATTCAATTCATGATTCATGATTCGATTCATGATTCATGATTCATTTCATGATTCATGATTCATAATTCAATTCATGATTCAATTCATGATTCATTTCGTGATTTATGATTCAATTCATGATTAATGATTCAATTCATGATTCATGATTCAATTCATGATTCTATTCACAAATCATGATGTAATTCATGAGTCATGATTTATGATTCATGATCCATGATTTATGATTCATGATTCATGATTTATGATTCATGACTCAATTCATGATTCATGATTCGATTCATGATTCATGATTCAATTCATGAATTATGATTCATGATTAGATTCATGATACATGATTCTATTCATTATTCATGATTCGATTCATGATTTGTTATTCAATTCATAATTAAATTCATGATTCATGATTCGATATTTGATTCATAATTCATGATTCAATTCATGATTCATGATTTATTTCATGGTTCAATTCATGATTTAGTTCATGATTCATTTCATGATTCATGATTCAATTCATGATTCATGATTGAATTGATGATTCACAATTCATGAATCATGATTCAATTTATGATTTATGATTCATGATTCAAATCATGATTCAATTCATGATTCATGATTCAATTCATGAGTCATGATTCATGAATCAATTCATGATTCATGATTCATTTCATGATTCATGATTCATGATTTGATTCATGATTCATGATTCATGATTCAATTCATGATTCATGCTTCGATTCATGATTCATGATTCAATTCATGATTCATGATTCAATTCATGATTCATGAGTCAATTCATGATTCATGATTCATGATTCATTTCATAATTCATGATTCAATTCATGATTCATGATTCAATGCATGATTCACAATTCATGATTCATGATTCAATTTATGATTTATGATTCATGATTCAAATCATGATTCAATTCATGATTCATGATTCAATTCATATGTCATGATTCATGAATATATTCATGATTCATTTCATGATTCATGATTCATGATTTGATTCATGATTCATGATTCATTTCATAATTCATGATTCAATTCATGATTCATGATTCAATTCATGATTCACAATTCATGATTCATGATTCAATTTATGATTTATGATTCATGATTCAAATCATGATTCAATTCATGATTCATGATTCAATTTATGATTCATGATTCATGATTCAATTCATGATTCATGATTCATGATTCAATTCATGATTTATGATTCAATTCATGATTCATGATTCAATTCATGATTCATGATTCAATTCATGATTCTATTCACAAATCATGATGTAATTCATGAGTCATGATTTATGATTCATGATCCATGATTTATGATTCATGATTCATGATTTATGATTCATGATTCAATTCATGAATTATGATTCATGATTAGATTCATGATTCATGATTCAATTCATTATTCATGATTCGATTCATGATTCATGATTCAATTCATGAATTATGATTCATGATTAGATTCATGATTCATGATTCAATTCATTATTCATGATTCGATTCATGATTTATTATTCAATTCATGATTACATTCATGATTCATGATTGGATATTTGATTCATGATTCATGATTCAATTCATGATTCATGATTTATTTCATGGTTCAATTCATGATTTAGTTCATGATTCATTTCATGATTCATGATTCAATTCATGATTCATGATTCAATTCATGATTCACAATTCATGATTCATGATTCAATTTATGATTTATGATTCATGATTCAAATCATGATTCAATTCATGATTCATGATTCAATTCATGAGTCATGATTCAATTCATGATTCATGATTCGATTCATGATTCATGATTCAATTCATGATTTATGATTCGATTTATGATTCATCATTCGATATTTGATTCATGATTTATGATTAATTTCATGATTCAATTCATGATTCAGTTCATGATTCATTTCGTAAATTCCTGATTCATGATTCATGATTCAATTCATGATTTGTGATTCAATTCATGATTCATGATTCAATTCATGATTCATGATTCAATTCATGATTCTATTCACAAATCATGATGTAATTCATGAGTCATGATTTATGATTCATGATCCATGATTTATGATTCATGATTCATGATTTATGATTCATGATTCAATTCATGATTCATGATTCGATTCATGATTCATGATTCAATTCATTATTCATGATTCATGATTTGATTCATGATTCATGATTCGATTCATGATTCATGATTTATGATTCGATTCATGATTAATGATTCATGATTCGATTCATGATTAATTTTATGATTCATGATTTAATTCATGATTTATAATTCATGATTCAATTCATGATTCATGATTCGATTCATGATTCATGATTCATGATTCATGATTAGATTCATGATTCATGATTGAATTCATGATTCATTTCATAATTCATGATTCAATTCATGATTCATGATTCAATTCATGAATTATGATTCATGATTCGATTCATGATTCATTATTCAATTCATGATTCTTGATTCATTATTCAATTCATGATTCATGATTCGATTCATGATTCATGATTCGATATTTGATTCATGATTCATGATTCAATTCATAATTCATGATTCAATATTTAATTCATGATTCATGATTCAATTCCTGATTCATGATTCATGATTCAATTCATGTTTAATGATTCGATTCATGATTCATGATTCAATTTATGATTCATGATTCATGATTTGATTCATGATTCATGATTTAATTCATGATTCATGATTAATGATTCAATTCATGATTCATTTCATGATTCATGATTCATGATTCAATTCATGATTCATGATTCAATTCATGATTAATGATTCATGATTCATGATTCATGATTCAATTCATGATTCATGATTCATGATTTGATTCATGATTCATGATTTAATTCATGATTCATGATTTATGATTCAATTCATGATTCATTTCATGATTCATGATTCATGATTCAATTCATGATTTATGATTCAATTCATGATTCATGAATAAATTCATGAATTATGATTCATGATTAGATTCATGATTCATGATTCAATTCATTATTCATGATTCGATTCATGATTTATTATTCAATTCATAATTAAATTCATGATTCATGATTCGATATTTGATTCATGATTCATGATTCAATTCATGATTCATGATTTATTTCATGGTTCAATTAATGATTTAGTTCATGATTCATTTCATGATTCATGATTCATGATTGAATTGATGATTCACAATTCATGATTCATGATTCAATTTATGATTTATGATTCATGATTCAAATCATGATTCAATTCATGATTCATGATTCAATTCATGAGTCATGATTCATGAATCAATTCATGATTCATGATTCATGATTCATGATTTGATTCATGATTCATGATTCATGATTCAATTCATGATTCATGCTTCGATTCATGATTCATGATTCAATTCATGATTCATGATTCAATTCATGATTCATTTCATAATTCATGATTCAATTCATGATTTATGATTCAATTCATGATTCACAATTCATGATTCATGATTCAATTTATGATTTATGATTCATGATTCAAATCATGATTCAATTCATGATTCATGATTCAATTCATGAGTCATGATTCATGAATCAATTCATGATTCATGATTCATTTCATGATTCATGATTAATGATTTGATTCATGATTCATGATTCATTTCATAATTCATGATTCAATTCATGATTCATGATTCAATTCATGATTCACAATTCATGATTCATGATTCAATTTATGATTTATGATTCATGATTCAAATCATGATTCAATTCATGATTCATGATTCAATTCATGAGTCATGATTCATGAATCAATTCATGATTCATGATTCATTTCATGATTCATGATTCATGATTCGATTCATGATTCCTGATTCAATTCATGATTCACGATTCACGATTCATGATTCGATTCATGATTCAATTCATGATTTATGATTCAATTCATGATTCATGTTTCGATTTATGGTTCATGATTCGATCCATGATTCATGATTCATGATTCAATTCATGAATTATGATTAATGATTCGATTCATGATTCATGATTCAATTAATGATTCATGATTTGATTCATGATTCATAAATAATGATTCATGATTCGATTCATGATTCATGATTTATGATTCATGATTCATTTTATGATTCATGATTCAATTAATTATTCATGATTCAATTCATGATTCACGGTTCATGATTCATGATTTGGTTCATGATTCATGATTCGATTCATGATTCATGATTCGATTCATGATTCATGATTCATGATTTGATTCATGATTCATGATTCAAATCATGATTCATGATTTGATTCATGGTTCATAATTTGATTCATGATTCATGATTCATGATTCAATTCATAATTCATATTTCATGATTCGATTCATGATTCTATTCATGAATCATGATTCAATTCATGATTCATGATTCAATTCATGATTCATGAATTATGATTCGATTCATGATTCATGATTCGATTCACGATTCATGATTTATTCATGATTCATGATTCAATTCATGATTCATGATTCATTTCATGATTTATGATTCAATTCATGATTCATAATTCAATTCATGATTCATGATTCAATTCATGATTCATGATTCAATTCATGATTTATGATTCATAATTCAATTCATGTTTCATGATTCGATTAATAATTCATGATTCATGATTCGATTCATTAATCATGATTCATGATTCATGGTTAATAATTCTTTTCATGATTCATGATTCATGATTCAATTCATGATTCATGATTCAATTCATGATTCATGATTTATTATTCAATTCATGATTCATTCTTCAAGATTCATGATTAATGATTCGATTCATGATTCATGATTCAATTCATTATTCATTTCATGATTTATGATTCAATTCATGATTCATGATTTAATTCATGATTCATGATTCAATTCATGATTCATGATTCATGATTCATGATTCAATTCATGATTCAATTCATGATTCAATTCATGATTCATTTCATGATTCATGATTTAATTCATGATTCATAATTCATGATTCAATTCATGATTCATTAATCAATTCATGATTCATGATTCAATTCATGAATTATGATTCATGATTCGATTCATGATTCATGATTCATGATTGGATTCATGATTCATGATTCAATTCATGATTCATGATTCGATTTATGATTCATCATTCGATATTTGATTCATGATTTATGATTCAATTCATGATTCATGATTAATTTCATGATTCAATTCATGATTCAGTTCATGATTCTTTTCATGATTCATGATTCAATTCATGATTCATGATTCATGATTCAATTCATGATTTATGATTCAATTCATGATTCATGATTCAATTTATGATTCATGATTCATGATTCAATTCATGATTCTATTCACAAATCATGATGTAATTCATGAGTCATGATTTATGATTCATGATCCTTGATTTATGATTCATGATTCATTATTTATGATTCATGATTCAATTCATGATTCATGATTCGATTCATGATTCATGATTCAATTCATTATTCATGATTCATGATTTGATTCATGATTCATGATTCATGATTCGATTCATGATTCATGATTTATGATTCGATTCATGATTAATGATCCATGATTCGATTCATGATTCTTGATTCATGATTTGATTCATGATTTATGATTCATGATTCATGATTCATTTCATGAATGATGATTCATGATTCAAAACATGATTCTATTCATGATTCATGATTCAATTCATGATTTATAATTCATGATTCAATTCATGATTCATGATTCGATTCATGATTCATGATTTGATTCATGATTCATGATTCATGATTCGATTCATGATTCATGATTCATGATTCAATTCATGAATTATGATTCATGATTCGATTCATGATTCATGATTCATGATTCAATTCATGATTCATGATTCAATTCATGATTCATTAATCCATGATTTATTTCATGATTCATGATTCATTTCATGATTCATGATTCAATTCATGTTTAATGATTCGATTCATGATTCATCATTCAATTTATGATTCAAGATTTGATTCATGATTCATGATTTAATTCATGATTCATGATTCAATTCATGATTTATTTCATGATTCATGATTCATGATTCAATTCATGATTAATGATTCATGATTCATGATTCATGATTCATGCTTCAATTCATGATTCATGATTCATGATTGAATTAATGATTCATTCCATAATTCATGATTCAATTAATGATTTATGATTCAATTCATGATTCATGATTCAATTCATGAATTATGATTCATGATTCGATTCTTGATTCATGATTCAATTCATGATTCTTGATTCTATTCATGATTTATTATTCAATTCATGATTCAATTCATAATTCATGATTTGATATTTGATTCATGATTCATGATTCAATTCATGATTTAGTTCATGATTCATTTCATGATTCATGATTCAATTCATGATTCATGATTAATGATTCAATTGATGATTCACAATTCATGATTCATGATTCAATTCATGATTTATGATTCATGATTCAAATCATGATTCAATTCATGATTCATGATTCAATTCATGAGTCATGATTCATGAATCAATTCATGATTCATGATTCATTTCATGATTCATGATTCATGATTCAAATTATGAATCAATTCATGATTCATGATTCAGTTCATGATTAATGATTCAATTCATGAATCACAATTCATGATTCATGATTCGATTCATGATTCAATTCATGATTCATGTTTCGATTTATGATTCATGATTCGATCCATGATTCATGATTCATGATTCATGATTCGATTCTTGATTCATGATTTATGATTCAATTCATGGATTATGATTCATGATTCGATTCATGATTCATGATTTGATTTATGATTCATAATTCATGATTCATGATTCGGTTCATGATTCATGATTCGATTCATGATTCATGATTCATTTCATGATTCATGATTCAATTCATGATTCATGATTCATGATTTGATTCATGATTCATGATTCATGATTCGATTCATGATTCATGATTTATGATTCGATCCATGATTAATGATTCATGATTCGATTCATGATTCATGATTCATGATTCGATTCATGATTCATGATTCATGATTCATTTAATGAATGATGATTCATGATTCAATTCATGATTCTATTCATGATTCATGATTCAATTCATGATTCATGATTCATGATTCATAAATCATGATTCAATTCATGATTCAATTTATGATTCATGATTCAATTCATGATTAATTTCATGATTTATGATTTAATTCATGATTTATAATTCATGATTCAATTCATGATTCATGATTCGATTCATGATTCATGATTCATGATTCATGATTTGATTCATGATTAATTTCATGATTCATGATTCATGATTCAATTCATGATTAATGATTCATGATTCATGATTCATGATTCAATTAATGATTCAATTCATGAATCATATCATGATGCATGATTCATGATTCATTTCATGATTCATGATTCATGATTAAATTCATGATTCATTTCATAATTCATGATTCAATTCATGATTCATGATTCAATTCATGAATTATGATTCATGATTCGATTCATGATTCACGATTCAATTCATGATTCATGATTTATGATTCAATTCATGATTCATGATTCGATTCATGATTTATGATTCAATTCATGATTCATGATTCGATTCATGATTCATGATTCATGATTCGATTCATGATTCATGATTCATGATTCAATTCATGAATTATGATTCATGATTCGATTCATGATTCATGATTCATGATTCAATTCATGATTCATGATTCAATTCATGATTCATTAATCCATGATTTATTTCATGATTCATGATTCATTTCATGATTCATGATTCAATTCATGTTTAATGATTCGATTCATGATTCATTATTCAATTTATGATTCATGATTCATGATTTGATTCATGATTCATGATTTAATTCATGATTCATGATTCAATTCATGATTCATTTCATGATTCATGATTCATGATTCAATTCATGATTAATGATTCATGATTCATGATTCATGATTCATGTTTCAATTCATGATTTCTGATTCATGATTGAATTAATGATTCATTCCATAATTCATGATTCAATTAATGATTTATGATTCAATTCATGATTCATGATTCAATTCATGAATTATGATTCATGATTCGATTCTTGATTCATGATTCAATTTATGATTCTTGATTCTATTCATGATTTATTATTCAATTCATAATTCATGATTCGATATTTGATTCATGATTCATGATTCAATTCATGATTTAGTTCATGATTCATTTCATGATTCATGATTCAATTCATGATTCATGATTCATGATTCAATTGATGATTCACAATTCATGATTCATGATTCAATTCATTATTTATGATTCATGATTCAAATCATGATTCAATTCATGATTCATGATTCAATTCATGAGTCATGATTCATGAATCAATTCATGATTCATGCTTCATTTCATGATTCATGATTCATGATTCAAATCATGATTCACAATTCATGATTCATGATTCGATTCATGATTCAATTCATGATTTATGATTCAATTCATAATTCATGTTTCGATTTATGATTCATGATTCGATCCATGATTCATGATTCATGATTCATGATTCGATTCTTGATTCATGATTCATGATTCAATTCATGAATTATGATTCATGATTCGATTCATGATTCATGATTCAATTAATGATTCATGATTTGATTTATGATTCATAATTCATGATTCATGATTCCGTTCATGATTCATGATTCGATTCATGATTCATGATTCATTTCATTATTCATGATTCAATTCATGATTCATGAATTGATTCATGATTCATGATTCATGATTCGATTCATGATTCATGATTTATGATTCGATTCATGATTAATGATTCATGATTCGATTCATGATTCTTGATTCATGATTTGATTCATGATTTATGATTCATGATTCATGATTCATGATTCATGATTCATGATTCAATTAATGATTCAATTCATGAATCATATCATAATTCATGATTCATGATTCATTTCATGATTCATGATTCATGATTAAATTCATGATTCATTTCATAATTCATGATTCAATTCATGATTCATGATTCAATTCATGAATTATGATTCATGATTCAATTCATGATTCATGATTCATGATTCAATTCATGATTTATGATTCAATTCATGATTCATGATTCAATTCATGATTCATGATTCATGATTCAATTCATGATTCTATTCACAAATCATGATGTAATTCATGAGTCATGATTTATGATTCATGATCTTTGATTTATGATTCATGATTCATTATTTATGATTCATGATTCAATTCATGATTCGATTCATGATTCATGATTCAATTCATTATTCATGATTCATGATTTGATTCATGATTCATGATTCATGATTCGATTCATGATTCATGATTTATGATTCGATTCATGATTAATGATCCATGATTCGATTCATGATTCTTGATTCATGATTTGATTCATGATTTATGATTCATGATTCATGATTCATTTCATGAATGATGATTCATGATTCAAAACATGATTCTATTCATGATTCATGATTCAATTCATGATTCATGATTCATAAATCATGATTAATTTCATGATTCATGATTTAATTCATGATTTATAATTCATGATTCAATTCATGATTCATGATTCGATTCATGATTCATGATTTGATTCATGATTCATGATTCAATTCATGATTAATGATTCATGATTCATGATTCAATTCATGATTCAATTCATGATTCATTTCATGATTCATGATTCATGATTCATTTCATGATTCATGATTTAATTCATGATTCATTATTCATGATTCAATTCATGTTTCATGATTCAATTCATGATTCATGATTCAATTCATGAATTATGATTCATGATTCAATTCATGATTTATGATTCAATTCATGATTCATTAATTCATGATTTATTTCATGATTCATGATTCATTTCATGATTCATGATTCATGATTTAATTCATGTTTAAAGATTCGATTCATGATTCATGATTCAATTCATGATTCATGATTTGATTCATGATTCATGATTTAATTCATGATTCATGATTCAATTCATGATTCATTTCATGATTCATGATTCATGATTCAATTCATGATTAATGATTCATAATTCATGATTCATGATTCAATTAATGATTCAATTCATGATTCATATCATGATTCATGATTCATGATTCATGATTCATGATTCATTTCATGATTCATGATTCATGATTGAATTCATGATTCATTTCATAATTCATGATTCAATTCATGATTCATGATTCAATTCATGAATTATGATTCATGATTCGATTCATGATTCATGATTCAATTCATGATTCATGATTTATGATTCAATTCATGATTCATGATTCGATTCATGATTTATGATTCAATTCATGATTCATGATTCAATTCATGATTCATGATTTATGATTCAATTCATGATTCATGATTCGATTCATGATTTATGATTCAATTCATGATTCATGATTCAATTCATGATTCATGATTCGATATTTGATTCAGTTCATGATTCATTTCATGATTCATGATTCAATTCATGATTCATGATTCATGATTCGATTCATGATTCATGATTCATGATTCGATTCATGATTCAATTCATGAATTATGATTCATGATTCGATTCATGATTCATGATTCATGATTCAATTCATGATTCATGATTCAATTCATGATTCATTAATCCATGATTTATTTCTTGATTCATGATTCATTTCATGATTCATGATTCAATTCATGTTTAATGATTCGATTCATGATTCATTATTCAATTTATGATTCAAGATTTGATTCATGATTCATGATTTAATTCATGATTCATGATTCAATTCATGATTCATTTCATGATTCATGATTCATGATTCAATTCATGATTAATGATTCATGATTGAATTAATGATTCATTCCATAATTCATGATTCAATTAATGATTTATGATTCAATTCATGATTCATGATTCAATTCATGAATTATGATTCATGATTCGATTCTTGATTCATGATTCAATTCATGATTCTTGATTCTATTCATGATTTATTATTCAATTCATGATTCAATTCATAATTCATGATTCGATATTTGATTCATGATTCATGATTCAATTCATGATTTAGTTCATGATTCATTTCATGATTCATGATTCAATTCATGATTCATGATTAATGATTCAATTGATGATTCACAATTCATGATTCATGATTCAATTCATGATTTATGATTCATGATTCAAATCATGATTCAATTCATGATTCATGATTCAATTCATGAGTCATGATTCATGAATCAATTCATGATTCATGATTCATTTCATGATTCATGATTCATGATTCAATTCATGAGTCATGATTCATGAATCAATTCATGATTCATGATTCATTTCATGATTCATGATTCATGATTCAAATTATGATTCAATTCATGATTCATGATTCAGTTCATGATTAATGATTCAATTCATGAATCACAATTCATGATTCATGATTCGATTCATGATTCAATTCATGATTTATGATTCAATTCATAATTCATGTTTCGATTTATGATTCATGATTCGATCCATGATTCATGATTCATGATTCATGATTCGATTCTTGATTCATGATTTATGATTCAATTCATGGATTATGATTCATGATTTGATTCATGATTCATGATTCAATTAATGATTCATGATTTGATTTATGATTCATAATTCATGATTCATGATTCGGTTCATGATTCATGATTCGATTCATGATTCATGATTCATTTCATGATTTATGATTCAATTCATGATTCATGATTCATGATTTGATTCATGATTCATGATTCATGATTCGATTCATGATTCATGATTTATGATTCGATTCATGATTAATGATTCATGATTCGATTCATGATTCTTGATTCATGATTTGATTCATGATTTATGATTCATGATTCGATTCATGATTCATGATTCATGATTCGATTCATGATTCATGATTCATGATTCATTTAATGAATGATGATTCATGATTCAATTCATTATTCTATTCATGATTCATGATTCAATTCATGATTCATGATTCATGATTCATAAATCATGATTCAATTCATGATTCAATTTATGATTCATGATTCAATTCATGATTAATTTCATGATTTATGATTTAATTCATGATTTATAATTCATGATTCAATTCATGATTCATGATTCGATTCATGATTCATGATTCATGATTAATGATTTGATTCATGATTAATTTCATGATTCATGATTCATGATTCAATTCATGAATCATATCATGATGCATGATTCATGATTCATTTCATGATTCATGATTCATGATTAAATTCATGATTCATTTCATAATTCATGATTCAATTCATGATTCATGATTCAATTCATGAATTATGATTCATGATTCGATTCATGATTCACGATTCAATTCATGATTCATGATTTATGATTCAATTCATGATTCATGATTCGATTCATGATTTATGATTCAATTCATGATTCATGATTCGATTCATGATTCATGATTCATGATTCAATTCATGATTTATGATTCAATTCATAATTCATGTTTCGATTTATGATTCATGATTCGATCCATGATTCATGATTCATGATTCATGATTCGATTCTTGATTCATGATTTATGATTCAATTCATGGATTATGATTCATGATTTGATTCATGATTCATGATTCAATTAATGATTAATGATTTGATTTATGATTCATAATTCATGATTCATGATTCGGTTCATGATTCATGATTTGATTCATGATTCATGATTCATTTCATGATTCATGATTCAATTCATGATTCATGATTCATGATTTGATTCATGATTCATGATTCATGATTCGATTCATGATTCATGATTTATGATTCGATTCATGATTAATGATTCATGATTTGATTCATGATTTATGATTCATGATTCGATTCATGATTCATGATTCATGATTCATTTAATGAATGATGATTCATGATTCAATTCATGATTCTATTCATGATTCATGATTCAATTCATGATTCATGATTCATGATTCATAAATCATGATTCAATTCATGATTCAATTTATGATTCATGATTCAATTCATGATTAATTTCATGATTTATGATTTAATTCATGATTTATAATTCATGATTCAATTCATGATTCATGATTCGATTCATGATTCATGATTCATGATTCATGATTTGATTCATGATTAATTTCATGATTCATGATTCAATTCATGATTAATGATTAATGATTCATGATTCATGATTCAATTAATGATTCAATTCATGAATCATATCATGATGCATGATTCATGATTCATTTCATGATTCATGATTCATGATTAAATTCATGATTCATTTCATAATTCATGATTCAATTCATGATTCATGATTCAATTCATGAATTATGATTCATGATTCGATTCATGATTCACGATTCAATTCATGATTCATGATTTATGATTCAATTCATGATTCATGATTCGATTCATGATTTATGATTCAATTCATGATTCATGATTCGATTCATGATTCATGATTCATGATTCGATTCATGATTCATGATTCATGATTCAATTCATGAATTATGATTCATGATTCGATTCATGATTCATGATTCATGATTCAATTCATGATTCATGATTCAATTCATGATTCATTAATCCATGATTTATTTCATGATTCATGATTCATTTCATGATTCATGATTCAATTCATGTTTAATGATTTGATTCATGATTCATTATTCAATTTATGATTCATGATTCATGATTTGATTCATGATTCATGATTTAATTCATGATTCATGATTCAATTCATGATTCATTTCATGATTCATGATTCATGATTCAATTCATGATTAATGATTCATGATTCATGATTCATGATTCATGTTTCAATTCATGATTTCTGATTCATGATTGAATTAATGATTCATTCCATAATTCATGATTCAATTAATGATTTATGATTCAATTCATGATTCATGATTCAATTCATGAATTATGATTCATGATTCGATTCTTGATTCATGATTCAATTCATGATTCTTGATTCTATTCATGATTTATTATTCAATTCATGATTGAATTCATAATTCATGATTCGATATTTGATTCATGATTCATGATTCAATTCATGATTTAGTTCATGATTCATTTCATGATTCATGATTCAATTCATGATTCATGATTCATGATTCAATTGATGATTCACAATTCATGATTCATGATTCAATTCATTATTTATGATTCATGATTCAAATCATGATTCAATTCATGATTCATGATTCAATTCATGAGTCATGATTTATGAATCAATTCATGATTCATGCTTCATTTCATGATTCATGATTCATGATTCAAATCATGATTCAATTCATGATTCATGATTCAGTTCATGATTAATGATTCAATTCATGATTCACAATTCATGATTCATGATTCGATTCATGATTCAATTCATGATTTATGATTCAATTCATAATTCATGTTCGATTTATGATTCATGATTCGATCCATGATTCATGATTCATGATTCATGATTCGATTCTTGATTCATGATTCATGATTCAATTCATGAATTATGATTCATGATTCGATTCATGATTCATGATTCAATTAATGATTCATGATTTGATTTATGATTCATAATTCATGATTCATGATTCGGTTCATGATTCATGATTCGATTCATGATTCATGATTCATTTCATTATTCATGATTCAATTCATGATTCATGATTTGATTCATGATTCATGATTCATGATTCGATTCATGATTCATGATTTATGATTCGATTCATGATTAATGATTCATGATTCGATTCATGATTCTTGATTCATGATTTGATTCATGATTTATGATTCATGATTCATGATTCATGATTCATGATTCAATTAATGATTCAATTCATGAATCATATCATAATTCATGATTCATGATTCATTTCATGATTCATGATTCATGATTAAATTCATGATTCATTTCATAATTCATGATTCAATTCATGATTCATGATTCAATTCATGAATTATGATTCATGATTCAATTCATGATTCATGATTCATGATTCAATTCATGATTTATGATTCAATTCATGATTCATGATGCAATTCATGATTCTATTCACAAATCATGATGTAATTCATGAGTCATGATTTATGATTCATGATCCTTGATTTATGATTCATGATTCATTATTTATGATTCATGATTCAATTCATGATTCATGATTCGATTCATGATTCATGATTCAATTCATTATTCATGATTCATGATTTGATTCATGATTCATGATCCATGATTCGATTCATTATTCTTGATTCATGATTTGATTCATGATTTATGATTCATGATTCATGATTCATTTCATGAATGATGATTCATGATTCAAAACATGATTCTATTCATGATTCATGATTCAATTCATGATTCATGATTCATAAATCATGATTAATTTCATGATTCATGATTTAATTCATGATTTATAATTCATGATTCAATTCATGATTCATGATTCGATTCATGATTCATGATTTGATTCATGATTCATGATTCAATTCATGATTAATGATTCATGATTCATGATTCAATTCATGATTCAATTCATGATTCATTTCATGATTCATGATTCATGATTCATTTCATGATTCATGATTTAATTCATGATTCATTATTCATGATTCAATTCATGTTTCATGATTCAATTCATGATTCATGATTCAATTCATGAATTATGATTCATGATTCAATTCATGATTTATGATTCAATTCATGATTCATTAATTCATGATTTATTTCATGATTCATGATTCATTTCATGATTCATGATTCATGATTTAATTCATGTTTAAAGATTCGATTCATGATTCATGATTCAATTCATGATTCATGATTTGATTCATGATTCATGATTTAATTCATGATTCATGATTCAATTCATGATTCATTTCATGATTCATGATTCATGATTCAATTCATGATTAATGATTCATAATTCATGATTCATGATTCAATTAATGATTCAATTCATGATTCATATCATGATTCATGATTCATGATTCATGATTCATTTCATGATTCATGATTCATGATTGAATTCATGATTCATTTCATAATTCATGATTCAATTCATGATTCATGATTCAATTCATGAATTATGATTCATGATTCGATTCATGATTCATGATTCGATTCATGATTCATGATTCAATTCATGATTCATGATTTATGATTCAATTCATGATTCATGATTCGATTCATGATTTATGATTCAATTCATGATTCATGATTCAATTCATGATTCATGATTTATGATTCAATTCATGATTCATGATTCGATTCATGATTTATGATTCAATTCATGATTCATGATTCAATTCATGATTCATGATTCGATATTTGATTCAGTTCATGATTCATTTCATGATTCATGATTCAATTCATGATTCATGATTCATGATTCGATTCATGATTCATGATTCATGATTCGATTCATGATTCAATTCATGAATTATGATTCATGATTCGATTCATGATTCATGATTCAATTCATGATTCATGATTCAATTCATGATTCATTAATCCATGATTTATTTCTTGATTCATGATTCATTTCATGATTCATGATTCAATTCATGTTTAATGATTCGATTCATGATTCATTATTCAATTTATGATTCAAGATTTGATTCATGATTCATGATTTAATTCATGATTCATGATTCAATTCATGATTCATTTCATGATTCATGATTCATGATTCAATTCATGATTAATGATTCATGATTGAATTAATGATTCATTCCATAATTCATGATTCAATTAATGATTTATGATTCAATTCATGATTCATGATTCAATTCATGAATTATGATTGATGATTCGATTCTTGATTCATGATTCAATTCATGATTCTTGATTCTATTCATGATTTATTATTCAATTCATGATTCAATTCATAATTCATGATTCGATATTTGATTCATGATTCATGATTCAATTCATGATTTAGTTCATGATTCATTTCATGATTCATGATTTAATTCATGATTCATGATTAATGATTCAATTGATGATTCACAATTCATGATTCATGATTCAATTCATGATTTATGATTCATGATTCAAATCATGATTCAATTCATGATTCATGATTCAATTCATGAGTCATGATTCATGAATCAATTCATGATTCATGATTCATGAATCAATTCATGATTCATGATTCATTTCATGATTCATGATTCATGATTCAATTCATGAGTCATGATTCATGAATCAATTCATGATTCATGATTCATTTCATGATTCAAATTATGATTCAATTCATGATTCATGATTCAGTTCATGATTAATGATTCAATTCATGAATCACAATTCATGATTCATGATTCGATTCATGATTCAATTCATGATTTATGATTCAATTCATAATTCATGTTTCGATTTATGATTCATGATTCGATCCATGATTCATGATTCATGATTCATGATTCGATTCTTGATTCATGATTTATGATTCAATTCATGGATTATGATTCATGATTTGATTCATGATTCATGATTCAATTAATGATTCATGATTTGATTTATGATTCATAATTCATGATTCATGATTCGGTTCATGATTCATGATTCGATTCATGATTCATGATTCATTTCATGATTCATGATTCAATTCATGATTCATGATTCATGATTTGATTCATGATTCATGATTCATGATTCGATTCATGATTCATGATTTATGATTCGATTCATGATTAATGATTCATGATTCGATTCATGATTCTTGATTCATGATTTGATTCATGATTTATGATTCATGATTCGATTCATGATTCATGATTCATGATTCGATTCATGATTCATGATTCATGATTCATTTAATGAATGATGATTCATGATTCAATTCATGATTCTATTCATGATTCATGATTCAATTCATGATTCATGATTCATGATTCATAAATCATGATTCAATTCATGATTCAATTTATGATTCATGATTCAATTCATGATTAATTTCATGATTTATGATTTAATTCATGATTTATAATTCATGATTCAATTCATGATTCATGATTCGATTCATGATTCATGATTCATGATTCATGATTTGATTCATGATTAATTTCATGATTCATGATTCATGATTCAATTCATGATTCAATTCATGAATCATATCATGATGCATGATTCATGATTCATTTCATGATTCATGATTCATGATTAAATTCATGATTCATTTCATAATTCATGATTCAATTCATTATTCATGATTCAATTCATGAATTATGATTCATGATTCGATTCATGATTCACGATTCAATTCATGATTCATGATTTATGATTCAATTCATGATTCATGATTCGATTCATGATTTATGATTCAATTCATAATTCATGATTCGATTCATGATTCATGATTCATGATTCAATTCATGATTTATGATTCAATTCATAATTCATGTTTCGATTTATGATTCATGATTCGATCCATGATTCATGATTCATGATTCATGATTCGATTCTTGATTCATGATTTATGATTCAATTCATGGATTATGATTCATGATTTGATTCATGATTCATGATTCAATTAATGATTCATGATTTGATTTATGATTCATAATTCATGATTCATGATTCGGTTCATGATTCATGATTCGATTCATGATTCATGATTCATTTCATGATTCATGATTCAATTCATGATTCATGATTCATGATTTGATTCATGATTCATGATTCATGATTCGATTCATGATTCATGATTTATGATTCGATTCATGATTAATGATTCATGATTTGATTCATGATTTATGATTCATGATTCGATTCATGATTCATGATTCATGATTCGATTCATGATTCATGATTCATGATTCATTTAATGAATGATGATTCATGATTCAATTCATGATTCTATTCATGATTCATGATTCAATTCATGATTCATGATTCATGATTCATAAATCATGATTCAATTCATGATTCAATTTATGATTCATGATTCAATTCATGATTAATTTCATGATTTATGATTTAATTCATGATTTATAATTCATGATTCAATTCATGATTCATGATTCGATTCATGATTCATGATTCATGATTCATGATTTGATTCATGATTAATTTCATGATTCATGATTCATGATTCAATTCATGATTAATGATTAATGATTCATGATTCAATTAATGATTCAATTCATGAATGATATCATGATGCATGATTCATGATTCATTTCATGATTCATGATTCATGATTAAATTCATGATTCATTTCATAATTCATGATTCAATTCATGATTCATGATTCAATTCATGAATTATGATTCATGATTCGATTCATGATTCATGATTTATGATTCAATTCATGATTCATGATTCGATTCATGATTTATGATTCAATTCATGATTCATGATTCGATTCATGATTCATGATTCATGATTCGATTCATGATTCATGATTCTTGATTCAATTCATGAATTATGATTCATGATTCGATTCATGATTCATGATTCTTGATTCAATTCATGATTCATGATTCAATTCATGATTCATTAATCCATGATTTATTTCATGATTCATGATTCATTTCATGATTCATGATTCAATTCATGTTTAATGATTCGATTCATGATTCATTATTCAATTTATGATTCATGATTCATGATTTGATTCATGATTCATGATTTAATTCATGATTCATGATTCAATTCATGATTCATTTCATGATTCATGATTCATGATTCAATTCATGATTAATGATTCATGATTGAATTAATGATTCATTCCATAATTCATGATTCAATTAATGATTTATGATTCAATTCATGATTCATGATTCAATTCATGAATTATGATTCATGATTCGATTCTTGATTCATGATTCAATTCATGATTCTTGATTCTATTCATGATTTATTATTCAATTCATGATTGAATTCATAATTCATGATTCGATATTTGATTCATGATTCATGATTCAATTCATGATTTAGTTCATGATTCATTTCATGATTCATGATTCAATTCATGATTCATGATTCATGATTTAATTGATGATTCACAATTCATGATTCATGATTCAATTCATTATTTATGATTCATGATTCAAATCATGATTCAATTCATGATTCATGATTCAATTCATGAGTCATGATTCATGAATCAATTCATGATTCATGCTTCATTTCATGATTCATGATTCATGATTCAAATCATGATTCAATTCATGATTCATGATTCAGTTCATGATTAATGATTCAAATCATGATTCACAATTCATGATTCATGATTCGATTCATGATTCAATTCATGATTTATGATTCAATTCATAATTCATGTTTCGATTTATGATTCATGATTCGATCCATGATTCATGATTCATGATTCATGATTCGATTCTTGATTCATGATTCATGATTCAATTCATGAATTATGATTCATGATTCGATTCATGATTCATGATTCA
Source organism: Mixophyes fleayi (assembly GCF_038048845.1). NCBI lineage: Eukaryota > Metazoa > Chordata > Amphibia > Anura > Limnodynastidae > Mixophyes > Mixophyes fleayi. The sequence goes on along the minus strand of NW_027446548.1, from coordinate 88,974 downwards.
ATTAATGATTCATGATTTGATTTATGATTCATAATTCATGATTCATGATTCGGTTCATGATTCATGATTCGATTCATGATTCATGATTCATTTCATGATTCATGATTCAATTCATGATTCATGATTCATGATTTGATTCATGATTCATGATTTATGATTCGATTCATGATTACTGATTCATGATTCGATTCATGATTCTTGATTCATGATTTGATTCATGATTTATGATTCATGATTCATGATTCATGATTCATGATTCATGATTCAATTAATGATTCAATTCATGAATCATATCATAATTCATGATTCATGATTCATTTCATGATTCATGATTCATGATTAAATTCATGATTCATTTCATAATTCATGATTCAATTCATGATTCATGATTCAATTCATGAATTATGATTCATGATTCGATTCATGATTCACGATTCAATTCATGATTCATGATTTATGATTCAATTCATGATTCATGATTCGATTCATGATTTATGGTTCAATTCATGATTCATGATTCGATTCATGATTTATGATTCAATTCATGATTCATGATTCAATTCATGATTCATGATTCGATATTTGATTCATGATTCATGATTCAATTCATGATTCATGATTATTTTCATGGTTCAATTCATGATTCAGTTCATGATTCATTTCATGATTCATGATTCAATTCATGATTCATGATTCATAATTCGATTCATGATTCATGATTCAATTCATGATTCATGATTCATAATTTGATTAATGATTCATGATTCGTGATTCGATTCATGATTCATGATTCATGATTCAATTCATGAATTATGATTCATGATTCGATTCATGATTCATTAATCCATGATTTATTTCATGATTCATGATTCATTTCATGATTCATGATTCATGATTCTATTCATGTTTAATGATTCGATTCATGATTCTTGATTCGATTTATGATTCATGATTCATGATTTGATTCATGATTCATGATTTAATTCATGATTCATGATTCATGATTCAATTCATGATTCATTTCATGATTCATGATTCATGATTCAATTCATGATTAATGATTCATGATTCATGATTCATGAATTAATTCATGATTAATGATTCATGATTCATGATTCATGATTCAATTCATGATTCATGATTGAATTCATCATTCATTCCATAATTCATGATTTAATTAATGATTTATGATTCAATTCATGATTCAATTCATGAATTATGATTCATGATTCGATTCATGATTTATGATTCAATTCATGATTCTTGATTCTATTCATGATTTATTATTCAAATCATGATTCAATTCATAATTCATGATTCGATATTTGATTCATGATTCATGATTCAATTCATGATTCATAAATTATTTCATGGTTCAATTCATGATTTAGTTCATGATTCATTTCATGATTCATGATTCAATTCATGATTTATGATTCATGATTCAATTGATGATTCACAATTCATGATTCATGATTCAATTCATGATTTATGATTCAAATCATGATTCAATTCATGATTCATGATTCAATTCATGAGTCATGATTCATGAATCAATTCATGATTCATGATTCATTTCATGATTCATGATTCATTTCATGATTCATGATTCATGATTCAAATCATGATTCAATTCATGATTCATGATTCAATTCATGATTAATGATTCAATTCATGATTCACGATTCATGATTCATGATTCGATTCATGATTCAATTCATGATTTATGATTCAATTCATGATTCATGTTTCGATTTATGATTCATGATTCGATCCATGATTCATGATTCATGATTCATGATTCGATTCTTGATTCATGATTCATGATTCAATTCATGAATTATGATTCATGATTCGATTCATGATTCATGATTCAATTAATGATTCATGATTTGATTCATGATTCATAATTCATGATTCATGATTCGGTTCATGATTCATGATTCGATTCATGATTCATGATTCATTTCATGATTCATGATTCAATTCATGATTCATGATTCAATTCATGATTCATGATTTTTGATTCGATTCATGATTAATGATTCATGATTCGATTAATGATTCTTGATTCATGATTCATGATTCAATTAATGATTCAATTCATGAATCATATTATGATTCATGATTCATTTCATGATTCATGATTTATGATTAAATTCATGATTCATTTCATAATTCATGATTCAATTCATGATTCATGATTCAATTCATGAATTATGATTCATGATTCGATTCATGATTCACGATTCAATTCATGATTCATGATTTATGATTCAATTCATGATTCAAGATTCGATTCATGATTTATGATTCAATTCATGAATTATGATTCGATTCATGATTTATGATTCAATTCATGATTCATGATTCAATTCATGATTCGATATTTGATTCATGATTCATGATTCAATTCATGATTCATGATTATTTTCATGGTTCAATTCATGATTCAGTTCATGATTCATTTCATGATTCATGATTCAATTCATGATTCATGATTCATAATTCGATTCATGATTCATGATTCAATTCATGATTCATGATTCATAATTCGATTCATGATTCATGATTCATGATTCGATTCATGATTCATGATTCATGATTCATGATTCAATTCATGAATTATGATTCATGATTTGATTTATGATTCATTAATCCATGATTTATTTCATGATTCATGATTCATTTCATGATTCATGATTCATGATTCTATTCATGTTTAATGATTCGATTCATGATTCATGATTCGATTTATGATTCATGATTCATGATTTGATTCATGATTCATGATTTAATTCATGATTCATGATTCATGATTCAATTCATGATTCATTTCATGATTCATGATTCATGATTGAATTCATGATTAATGATTCATGATTCATGATTCATGATTCAATTCATGATTAATGATTCATGATTCATGATTCATGATTCAATTCATGATTAATGATTCATTCCATAATTCATGATTCAATTAATGATTTATGATTCAATTCATGATTCAATTCATGAATTATGATTTATGATTCGATTCATGATTCATGATTCAATTCATGATTCTTGATTTTATTCATGATTTATTATTCAATTCATGATTCAATTCATAATTCATGATTCGATATTTGATTCATGATTCATGATTCAATTCATGATTCATAAATTATTTCATGGTTCAATTCATGATTTAGTTCATGATTCATTTCATGATTCATGATTCAATTCATGATTTATGATTCATGATTCAATTGATGATTCACAATTCATGATTCATGATTCAATTCATGATTTATGATTCAAATCATGATTCAATTCATGATTCATGATTCAATTCATGAGTCATGATTCATGAATCAATTCATGATTCATGATTCATTTCATGATTCATGATTCAAATCATGATTCAATTCATGATTCATGATTCAATTCATGATTAATGATTCAATTCATGATTCATGATTCAATTCATGATTCATGATTCGATATTTGATTCATGATTCATGATTCAATTCATGATTCATGATTATTTTCATGGTTCAATTCATGATTCAGTTCATGATTCATTTCATGATTCATGATTCAATTCATGATTCATGATTCATAATTCGATTCATGATTCATGATTCAATTCATGATTCATGATTCATAATTCGATTCATGATTCATGATTCATGATTCGATTCATGATTCATGATTCATGATTCATGATTCAATTCATGAATTATGATTCATGATTCGATTCATGATTCATTAATCCATGATTTATTTCATGATTCATTTCATGATTCATGATTCATGATTCTATTCATGTTTAATGATTCGATTCATGATTCATGATTCAATTTATGATTCATGATTCATGATTTGATTCATGATTCATGATTTAATTCATGATTCATGATTCAATTCATGATTCATTTCATGATTCATGATTCATGATTGAATTCATGATTAATGATTCATGATTCATGATTCATGATTCAATTCATGATTAATGATTCATGATTCATGATTCATGATTCAATTCATGATTAATGATTCATGATTCATGATTCATGATTCAATTCATGATTCATGATTCAATTCATGATTCATTCCATAATTCATGATTCAATTAATGATTTATGATTCAATTCATGATTCAATTCATGAATTATGATTCATGATTCGATTCATGATTCATGATTCAATTCATGATTCTTGATTCTATTCATGATTTATTATTCAATTCATGATTCAATTCATAATTCATGATTCGATATTTGATTCATGATTCATGATTCAATTCATGATTCATAAATTATTTCATGGTTCAATTCATGATTTAGTTCATGATTCATTTCATGATTCATGATTCAATTCATGATTTATGATTCATGATTCAATTGATGATTCACAATTAATGATTCATGATTCAATTCATGATTTATGATTCAAATCATGATTCAATTCATGATTCATGATTCAATTCATGAGTCATGATTCATGAATCAATTCATGATTCATGATTCATTTCATGATTCATGATTCATGATTCAAATCATGATTCAATTCATGATTCATGATTCAATTCATGATTAATGATTCAATTCATGATTCACGATTCATGATTCATGATTCGATTCATGATTCAATTCATGATTTATGATTCAATTCATGATTCATGTTTCGATTTATGATTCATGATTCGATCCATGATTCATGATTCATGATTCATGATTCGATTCTTGATTCATGATTCATGATTCAATTCATGAATTATGATTCATGATTCGATTCATGATTCATGATTCAATTAATGATTCATGATTTGATTCATGATTCATAATTCATGATTCATGATTCGGTTCATGATTCATGATTCGATTCATGATTCATGATTCATTTCATGATTCATGATTCAATTCATGATTCATAATTTTTGATTTGATTCATGATTAATGATTCATGATTCGATTCATGATTCTTGATTCATGATTTGATTCATGATTTATGATTCATGATTCGATTCATGATTCATGATTCATTTCATTTCATTTCATTGATTCAATTCACGATTCTATTCATGATTCATGATTCAATTCATGATTCATGATTCATAAATCATGATTCAATTCATGATTCAATTTATGATTCATGATTTAATTCATGATTAATTTCATGATTCATAATTTAATTCATGATTTATAATTCATGATTCAATTCATGATTCATGATTCGATTCATGATTCATGATTCATGATTCATGATTCATTCTTCATGATTCATGATTAATGATTCGATTCATGATTCATGATTCAATTCATGATTCATTTCATGATTTATGATTCAATTCATGATTCATGATTCAATTCATGATTCATGATTCAATTCATGATTCATGATTCAATTCATGATTCATGATTCATGATTCATGATTCAAATCATGATTCAATTCATGATTCAATTCATGATTCATTTCATTATTCATGATTTAATTTATGATTCATAATTCATGATTCAATTCATGATTCATTAATCAATTCATGATTCATGATTCAATTCATGAATTATGATTCATGATTCGATTCATGATTCATGTTTCAATTCATGATTAATGATTTGATTCATGATTCATGATTCAATTCATGATTCATGATTCGATTTATGATTCATCATTCGAGATTTGATTCATGATTTATGATTCAATTCATGATTCATGATTAATTTCATGATTCAATTCATGATTCAGTTCATGATTCATTTCATGATACATGATTCAATTCATGATTCATGACTCATGATTTAATTCATGATTTATGATTCAATTCATGATTCATGATTCAATTCATGATTCTATTCACAAATCATGATGTAATTCATGAGTCATGATTTATGATTCATGATCCATGATTTACGATTCATGATTTATGATTTATGATTCATGATTCAATTCATCATTCATGATTCGATTCATGAATCATGATTTAATTCATGATTCATGATTCAATTCATGATTCATGGTTCATTTCATGATTTATGATTCATAATTCAATTCATGTTTCATGATTCGATTCATAATTCATGATTCATGATTCGATTCATTAATCATGATTCATGATTAATGATTCGTTTCATGATTCATGATTCATGATTCAATTCATGATTCATTTCATGATTCAATTCATGATTCATGATTCAATTCATGATTCATGATTCATTATTCGATTCATGATTCATTCTTCATGATTCATGTTTAATGATTCGATTCATGATTCATGATTCAATTCATGATTCATTTCATGATTTTTGATTCAATTCATGATTCATGATTCAATTCATGATTCATGATTCAATTCATGATTCATGATTCATGATTCATGATTCATGATTCAATTCATGATTCAATTCATGATTCAATTCATGATTCAATTCATGATTCATTTCATGATTCATGATTTAATTCATGATTCATAATTCATGATTCAATTCATGATTCATGATTCGATTCATGATTCATGATTCAATTCATGATTTATGATTCGATTTAAGATTCATCATTCGATATTTGATTCATGATTTATGATTCAATTAATGATTCATGATTAATTTCATGATTCAATTCATGATTCAGTTCATGATTCATTTCATGATTCATGATTCAATTCATGATTCATGATTCAATTCATGATTCATGATTCATGATTCAATTCATGATTCTATTCACAAATCATGATGTAATTCATGAGTCATGATTTATGATTCATGATCCATGATTTATGATTCATGATTCATGATTTATGATTCATGATTCAATTCATGATTCATGATTCGATTCATGATTCATGATTCAATTCATTATTCATGATTCATGATTTGATTCATGATTCATGATTCATGATTCGATTCATGATTCATGATTTATGATTCGATTCATGATTAATGATTCATGATTTGATTCATGATTCATGATTCATGATTTAATTCATGATTTATAATTCATGATTCAATTCATGATTCATGATTCGATTCATGATTCATGATTCATGATTCATGATTCATGATTCATGATTTGATTCATGATTCATGATTCAATTCATGAATTATGATTCATGATTCAATTCATGATTTATGATTCAATTCATGATTCATTAATTCATGATTTACGATTCATGATTTATGATTTATGATTCATGATTCAATTCATCATTCATGATTCGATTCATGAATCATGATTTAATTCATGATTCATGATTCAATTCATGATTCATGGTTCATTTCATGATTTATGATTCATAATTCAATTCATGTTTCATGATTCGATTCATAATTCATGATTCATGATTCGATTCATTAATCATGATTCATGATTAATGATTCGTTTCATGATTCATGATTCATGATTCAATTCATGATTCATTTCATGATTCAATTCATGATTCATGATTCAATTCATGATTCATGATTCATTATTCGATTCATGATTCATTCTTCATGATTCATGTTTAATGATTCGATTCATGATTCATGATTCAATTCATGATTCATTTCATGATTTTTGATTCAATTCATGATTCATGATTCAATTCATGATTCATGATTCAATTCATGATTCATGATTCATGATTCATGATTCAATTCATGATTCAATTCATGATTCAATTCATGATTCAATTCATGATTCATTTCATGATTCATGATTTAATTCATGATTCATAATTCATGATTCAATTCATGATTCATTAATCAATTCATGATTCATGATTCAATTCATGAATTATGATTCATGATTCGATTCATGATTCATGATTCAATTCATGATTTATGATTCGATTTAAGATTCATCATTCGATATTTGATTCATGATTTATGATTCAATTAATGATTCATGATTAATTTCATGATTCAATTCATGATTCAGTTCATGATTCATTTCATGATTCATGATTCAATTCATGATTCATGATTCAATTCATGATTCATGATTCATGATTCAATTCATGATTTATGATTCGATTCATGATTCATGATTCAATTCATGATTCTATTCACAAATCATGATGTAATTCATGAGTCATGATTTATGATTCATGATCCATGATTTATGATTCATGATTCATGATTTATGATTCATGATTCAATTCATGATTCATGATTCGATTCATGATTCATGATTCAATTCATTATTCATGATTCATGATTTGATTCATGATTCATGATTCATGATTCGATTCATGATTCATGATTTATGATTCGATTCATGATTAATGATTCATGATTTGATTCATGATTCATGATTCATGATTTAATTCATGATTTATAATTCATGATTCAATTCATGATTCATGATTCGATTCATGATTCATGATTCATGATTCATGATTTGATTCATGATTCATGATTCAATTCATGAATTATGATTCATGATTCAATTCATGATTTATGATTCAATTCATGATTCATTAATTCATGATTTATTTCATGATTCATGATTCATTTCATGATTCATGATTCGATTCAGGATTTAATTCATGATTCATGATTTAATTCATGATTCATGATTCATGATTCAATTCATGATTCATGATTCATGATTCAATTCATGATTAATGATTCATGATTCATCATTCAATTAATGATTCAATTCATGATTCATATCATGATTCATGATTTATTTTATGATTCATCATTCATGATTGAATTCATGATTCATGATTCAATTCATGAATTATGATTCATGATTCGATTCATGATTCATGATTCAATTCATGATTCTTGATTCATTATTCAATTCATGATTCATGATTCGATTCATGATTCATGATTCGATATTTGATTCATGATTCATGATTCAATTCATGATTCATGATTCAATATTTAATTCATGATTCATGATTCAATTCATGATTCATGATTCATGATTCAATTCATGTTTAATGATTCGATTCATGATTCATGATTCAATTTATGATTCATGATTCATGATTTGATTCATGATTCATGATTTAATTCATGATTCATGATTCATGATTCAATTCATGATTCATTTCATGATTCATGATTCAATTCATGATTAATGATTCATGATTCATGATTCATGATTCAATTCATGATTCATGATTCATGATTGAATTCATGATTCATTCCATAATTCATGATTCAATTCATGATTTATGATTCAATTCATGATTCATGATTCAATTCATGAATTATGATTCATGATTAGATTCATGATTCATGATTCAATTCATTATTCATGATTCGATTCATGATTTATTATTCAATTCATGATTAAATTCATGATTCATGATTCGATATTTGATTCATGATTCATGATTCAATTCATGATTCATGATTTATTTCATGGTTCAATTCATGATTTAGTTCATGATTCATTTCATGATTCATGATTCAATTCATGATTCATGATTGAATTGATGATTCACAATTCATGATTCATGATTCAATTTATGATTTATGATTCAATTCATGATTCATGATTCAATTCATGATTCATGATTCAATTCATGATTCATGAGTCAATTCATGATTCATGATTCATGATTCATGATTCATTTCATGATTCATGATTCAATTCATGATTCATGATTCAATTCATGATTCACAATTCATGATTCATGATTCAATTCATGATTCATGATTCATTTCATGATTCATGATTCATGATTCGATTCATGAATCGTGATTCATGATTCATTTCATGATTCATGATTCAATTCATGATTCATGATTCAATTCATGATTCACGATTCACGATTCATGATTCGATTCATGATACAATTCATGATTTATGATTCAATTCATGATTCATGTTTCGATTTATGGTTCATGATTCGATCCATGATTCATGATTCATGATTCAATTCATGAATTATGATTCATGATTCGATTCATGATTCATGATTCAATTAATGATTCATGATTTGATTCATGATTCATAAATAATGATTCATGATTCGATTCATGATTCATGATTTATGATTCATGATTCATTTTATGATTCATGATTCAATTAATGATTCATGATTCAATTCATGATTCACGGTTCATGATTCATGATTCGATTCATGATTCATGATTCATGATTCAATTCATGATTCATGATTCAAATCATGATTCATGATTCGATTCATGATTCTATTCATGAATCATGATTCAATTCATGATTCATGATTCAATTCATGATTCAAGAATTATGATTCGATTCATGATTCATGATTCGATTCATGATTCATGATTTAATTCATGATTCATGATTCAATTCATGATTCATGATTCATTTCATGATTTATGATTCAATTCATGATTCATAATTCAATTCATGATTCATGATTCAATTCATGATTCATGATTCAATTCATGATTTATGATTCATAATTCAATTCATGTTTCATGATTCGATTCATAATTCATGATTCATGATTCGATTCATTAATCATGATTCATGATTCATGATTAATGATTCGTTTCATATTTCATGATTCATGATTCAATTCATGATTCATTTCCTGATTCAATTCATGATTCATGATTCAATTCATGATTCATGATTTATTATTCGATTCATGATTCATTCTTCATGATTCATGATTTATTATTCGATTCATGATTCATGATTCAATTCATGATTCATTTCATGATTTATGATTCAATTCATGATTCATGATTTATTATTCGATTCATGATTCATGATTCAATTCATGATTCATTTCATGATTTATGATTCAATTCATGATTCATGATTTAATTCATGATTCATGATTCAATTCATGATATATGATTCATGATTCATGATTCAATTCATGATTCAATTCATGATTCAATTCATGATTCATTTCATGATTCATGATTTAATTCATGATTCATAATTCATGATTCAATTCATGATTCATTAATCAATTCATAATTCATGATTCAATTCATGAATTATGATTCATGATTCGATTCATGATTCATGATTCAATTCATGATTCATGATTGGATTCATGATTCATGATTCAATTCATGATTCATGATTCGATTTATGATTCATCATTCGATATTTGATTCATGATTTATGATTCAATTCATGATTCATTATTAATTTCATTATTCAATTCATGATTCAGTTCATGATTCATTTCATGATTCATGATTCAATTCATGATTCATGATTCATGATTCAATTCATGATTTATGATTCAATTCATGATTCAATTCATGATTCATGATTCATGATTCAATTCATGATTCTATTCACAAATCATGATGTAATTCATGAGTCATGATTTATGATTCATGATCCTTGATTTATGATTCATGATTCATTATTTATGATTCATGATTCAATTCATGATTCATGATTCGATTCATGATTCATGATTCAATTCATTATTCATGATTCATGATTTGATTCATGATTCATGATTCATGATTCGATTCATGATTCATGATTTATGATTTGATTCATGATTAATGATTCATGATTCGATTCATGATTCTTGATTCATGATTTGATTCATGATTTATGATTCATGATTCATGATTCATTTCATGAATGATGATTCATGATTCAAAACATGATTCTATTCATGATTAATGATTCAATTCATGATTCATGATTCATGATTCAATTCATGATTCAATTCATGATTCATTTCATGATTCATGATTCATGATTCATTTCATGATTCATGATTTAATTCATGATTCATTATTCATGATTCAATTCATGTTTCATGATTCAATTCATGATTCATGATTCAATTCATGAATTATGATTCATGATTCAATTCATGATCTATGATTCAATTCATGATTCATTAATTCATGATTTATTTCATGATTCATGATTCATTTCATGATTCATGATTCATGATTTAATTCATGTTTAAAGATTCGATTCATGATTCATGATTCGATTCATGATTCATGATTCATGATTTGATTCATGATTCATGATTTAATTCATGATTCATGATTCAATTCATGATTCATTTCATGATTCATGATTCATGATTCAATTCATGATTAATGATTCATGATTCATGATTCATGATTCAATTAATGATTCAATTCATGATTCATATCATGATTCATGATTCATGATTCATTTCATGATTCATGATTCATGATTGAATTCATGATTCATTTCATAATTCATGATTCGATTCATGATTCATGATTCAATTCATGATTCATGATTCAATTCATGTTTAATGATTCGATTCATGATTCATTATTCAATTTATGATTCATGATTCATGATTTGATCCATGATTCATGATTTAATTCATGATTAATGATTCATGATTCATGATTCATGATTCAATTCATGATTCATGATTCATGATTCAATTCATGATTCATGCTTCAATTCATGATTCATGATTAATGATTGAATTAATGATTCATTCCATAATTCATGATTCAATTAATGATTTATGATGCAATTCATGATTCATGATTCAATTCATGAATTATGATTCATGATTCGATTCATGATTCATGATTCAATTAATGATTCATGATTTGATTCATGATTCATAATTCATTATTCATGATTAATGATTCATTTCATGATTCATGATTCAATTTATGATTCATGATTTATGATTTGATTCATGATTCATGATTCATGATTCGATTCATGATTCATGATTTATGATTCGATTCATGACTAATGATTCATGATTCGATTCATGATTCTTGATTCATGATTTGATTCATGATTTATGATTCATGATTCGATTCATGATTTGATTCATGATTTATGATTCATGATTCGATTCATGATTCATGATTCATGATTCATTTCATGAATGATGATTCATGATTCAATTCATGATTCTATTCATGATTCATGATTCAATTCATGATTCATGATTCATAAATCATGATTCAATTCATGATTCAATTTATGATTCATGATTCAATTCATGATTAATTTCACAAATCATGATTCATGATTTATAATTCATGATTCAATTCATGATTCATGATTCGATTCATGATTCATGATTCATGATTCATGATTCATAATTCAATTGATGATTCACAATTCATGATTCATGATTCAATTCATGATTTATGATTCATGATTCAAATGATGATTCAATTCATGATTCATGATTCAATTCATGAGTCATGATTCATGAATCAATTCATGATTCATTTCATGATTCATGATTCATGATTCAAATCATGATTCAATTCATGATTCATGATTCAGTTCATGATTAATGATTCATGATTCAATTGATGATTCACAATTCATGATTCATGATTCGATTCATGATTCAATTCATGATTTATGATTCAATTCATGATTCATGTTTCAATTTATGATTCATGATTCGATCCATGATTCATGATTCATGATTCATGATTCGATTCTTGATTCATGATTCATGATTCAATTCATGAATTATGATTCATGATTCGATTCATGATTCATGATTCAATTAATGATTCATGATTTGATTCATGATTCATGATTCGGTTCATGATTCATGATTCGGTTCATGATTCATGATTCGATTCATGATTCATTTCATGATTCATGATTCAATTCATGATTAATGATTCATGATTTGATTCATGATTCTTGATTCATGATTTGATTCATGATTTATGATTCATGATTCGATTCATGATTCATGATTCATTTCATGAATGATGATTCATGATTCAATTCATGATTGTATTCATGATTCATGATTCAATTCATGATTCATGATTCATGATTCATAAATCATGATTCAATTCATGATTCAATTTATGATTCATGATTCAATTCATGATTAATTTTATGATTCATGATTTATTCATGATTTATAATTCATGATTCAATTCATGATTCATGATTCGATTCATGATTTATGATTCATGATTCATGATTTGATTCATGATTCATGATTCATGATTCATGATTCAATTCATGATTAATGATTCATGATTCATGATTCATGATTCAATTAATGATTCAATTCATGAATCATATCATGATTCATGATTCATGATTCATTTCATGATTCATGATTGATTTCATGATTCATTTCATAATTCATGATTCAATTCATGATTCATGATTCAATTCATGAATTATGATTCATGATTCGATTCATGATTCACGATTCAATTCATGATTCATGATTTATGATTCAATTCATGATTCATGATTCGATTCATGATTTATGATTCAATTCATGATTCATGATTCAATTCATGATTCATGATTTATGATTCAATTCATGATTCATGATTCGATTCATGATTTATGATTCAATTCATGATTCATGATTCAGTTCATGATTCATGATTCGATATTTGATTCATGATTCATGATTCAATTCATGATTCATGATTATTTTCATGGTTCAATTCATGATTCAGTTCATGATTCATTTCATGATTCATGATTCAATTCATGATTCATGATTCATAATTCGATTCATGATTCATGATTCAATTCATGATTCATGATTCATAATTCGATTCATGATTCATGATTCATGATTCGATTCATGATTCATGATTCATGATTCGATTCATGATTCATGATTCATGATTCAATTCATGAACTATGATTCATGATTCGATTCATGATTCATGATTCATGATTTGATTCATGATTCATGATTTAATTCATGATTCATAATTCATGATTCAATTCATGATTCATTTCATGATTCATGATTCATGATTCAATTCATGATTAATGATTCATGATTCATGATTCATGATTCAATTCATGATTCATGATTCATGATTGAATTCATGATTCACTCCATAATTCATGATTCAATTAATGATTTATAATTCAATTCATGATTCAATTCATGAATTATGATTCATGATTCGATTCATGATTCATGATTCAATTCATGATTCTTGATTCTATTCATGATTTATTATTCAATTCATGATTCAATTCATAATTCATGATTCGATATTTGATTCATGATTCATGATTCAAATCATGATTCATGATTTATTTCATGGTTCAATTCATGATTTAGTTCATGATTCATTTCATGATTCATGCTTCAATTCATGATTTATGATTCATGATTCAATTGATGATTCACAATTCAGGATTCATGATTCAATTCATGATTTATGATTCAAATCATGATTCAATTCATGATTCATGATTCAATTCATGAGTCATGATTCATGAATCAATTCATGATTCATGATTCATTTCATGATTCATGATTCAAATCATGATTCAATTCATGATTCATGATTCAATTCATGATTAATGATTCAATTCATGATTCACGATTCATGATTCATGATTCGATTCATGATTCAATTCATGATTTATGATTCAATTCATGATTCATGTTTCGATTTATGATTCATGATTCGATCCATGATTCATGATTCATGATTCAATTCATGAATTATGATTCATGATTCGATTCATGATTCATGATTCATGATTCAATTAATGATTCATGATTTGATTCATGATTCATAATTCATGATTCATGATTCTGTTCATGATTCATGATTCGATTCATGATTCATGATTCAATTCATGATTCATGATTCATGATTCGGTTCATGATTCATGATTCGATTCATGATTCATGATTCATTTCATGATTCATGATTCAATTCATGATTCATGATTCATGATTCGATTCATGATTCATGATTTATGATTCGATTCATGATTAATGATTCATGATTCGATTCATGATTCTTGATTCATGATTTAATTCATGATTCATGATTCATGATTCAATTCATGATTCATTTCATGATTCATGATTCAATTCATGATTAATGATTCATGATTCAATTCATGATTCATTTCATGATTCATGATTCATGATTCAATTCATGAATAATGATTCATGATTCAATTCATGATTCATGACTCATGATTGAATTCATGATTCATTCCATAATTCATGATTCAATTAATGATTTATGATTCAATTCATGATTCAATTCATGAATTATGATTCATGATTCGATTCATGATTCATGATTCAATTCATGATTCATGATTTATTTCATGGTTCAATTCATGATTTAGTTCATAATTCATTTCATGATTCATGATTCAATTCATGATTCATGATTCATGATTCAATTGATGATTCACAATTCATGATTCATGATTCAATTCATGATTTATGATTCATGATTCAAATCATGATTCAATTCATGATTCATGATTCAATTCATGAGTCATGATTCATGAATCAATTCATGATTCATGATTCATTTCATGATTCATGATTCATGATTCAAATCATGATTCAATTCATGATTCATGATTCAGTTCATGATTAATGATTTTATTCATGATTCACAATTCATGATTCATGATTCGATTCATGATTCAATTCATGATTTATGATTCAAATCATGATTCATGTTTCGATTTATGATTCATGATTCGATCCATGATTCATGATTCATGATTCATGATTCGATTCTTGATTCATGATTCATGATTCAATTCATGAATTATATTTCATGATTCGATTCATGATTCATGATTCAATTAATGATTCATGATTTGATTCATGGTTCATAATTCATGATTCATGATTCGGTTCATGATTCATGATTCGATTCATGATTCATGATTCATTTCATGATTCATGATTCATGATTTGATTCATGATTTATGATTCATTATTCGATTAATGATTCATGATTTATATTTCGATTCATGATTAATGATTCATGATTCGATTCATGATTCTTGATTCATGATTTGATTCATGATTTATGATTCATGATTCGATTCATGATTCATGATTCATGATTCATTTCATGAATGATGATTCATGATTCAATTCATGATTCTATTCATGATTCATGATTCAATTCATGATTCATGATTCATGATTCATAAATCATGATTCAATTCATGATTCAATTTATGATTCATGATTCAATTCATGATTAATTTCATGATTCATGATTTAATTCATGATTCATGATTTAATTCATGATTTATAATTCATGATTTAATTCATGATTCATGATTCGATTCATGATTCATGATTCATGATTTAATTCATGATTCATTTCATGATTCATGATTCATGATTCATGATTCATGATTCATGATTCAATTCATGATTAATGATTCATGATTCATGATTCATGATTCAATTAATGATTCAATTCATGAATCATATCATGATTCATGATTCATGATTCATTTCATGATTCATGATTCATGATTGAATTCATGATTCATTTCATAATTCATGATTCAATTCATGATTCATGATTCAATTCATGAATTATGATTCATGATTTGATTCATGATTCACGATTCAATTCATGATTCATGATTTATGATTCAATTCATGATTCATGATTCGATTCATGATTTATGATTCAATTCATGATTCATGATTCAATTCATGATTCATGATTTTTGATTCAATTCATGATTCATGATTCGATTCATGATTTATGATTCAATTCATGATTCATGATTCAATTCATGATTCATGATTCGATATTTGATTCATGATTCATGATTCAATTCATGATTCATGATTATTTTCATGGTTCAATTCATGATTCAGTTCATGATTCATTTCATGATTCATGATTCAATTCATGATTCATGATTCATAATTCGATTCATGATTCATGATTCAATTCATGATTCATGATTCATAATTCGATTCATGATTCATGATTCATGATTCGATTCATGATTCATGATTCATGATTCGATTCATTATTCATGATTCATGATTCAATTCATGAATTATAATTCATGATTCAATTCATGATTCATGATTCATGATTCAATTCATGATTCATGATTCAATTCATGATTCATTAATTCATGATTTATTTCATGATTCATGATTCATTTCATGATTCATGATTCTATTCATGTTTAATGATTCGATTCATGATTCATGATTCGATTTATGATTCATGATTCATGATTTGATTCATGATTCATGATTTAATTCATGATTCATGATTCATGATTCAATTCATGATTCATTTAATGATTCATGATTCATGATTCAATTCATGATTCATGATTCATGATTGAATTCATGATTCATTCCATAATTCATGATTCAATTAATGATTTATGATTCAATTCATGATTCAATTCATAAATTATGATTCATGATTCGATTCATGATTCATGATTCAATTCATGATTCTTGATTCTATTCATGATTTATTATTCAATTCATGATTCAATTCATAATTCATGATTCGATATTTGATTCATGATTCATGATTCAATTCATGATTCATGATTTATTTCATGGTTCAATTCATGATTTAGTTCATGATTCATTTCATGATTCATGATTCAATTCATGATTTATGATTCATGATTCAATTGATGATTCACAATTCATGATTCATGATTCAATTCATGATTTATGATTCAAATCATGATTCAATTCATGATTCATGATTCAATTCATGAGTCATGATTCATGAATCAATTCATGATTCATGATTCATTTCATGATTCATGATTCATGATTCAAATCATGATTCAATTCATGATTCATGATTCAATTCATGATTAATGATTCAATTCATGATTCACGATGCATGATTCATGATTCGATTCATGATTCAATTCATGATTTATGATTCAATTCATGATTCATGTTTCGATATATGATTCATGATTCGATCCATGATTCATGATTCATGATTCGATTCTTGATTCATGATTCATGATTCAATTCATGAATTATGATTCATGATTCGATTCATGATTCATGATTCAATTAATGATTCATGATTTGATTCATGATTCATGATTCGGTTCATGATTCATGATTCGATTCATGATTCATGATTCATTTCATGATTCATGATTCAATTCATGATTCATGATTCATGATTCGGTTCATGATTCATGTTTCGATTCATGATTCATGATTCATTTCATGATTCATGATTCAATTCATGATTCATGATTCATGATTCGATTCATGATTCATGATTTATGATTCGATTCATGATTAATGATTCATGATTCGATTCATGATTCTTGATTCATGATTTGATTCATGATTTATGATTCATGTTTCGATTCATGATTCATGATTCATTTCATGAATGATGATTCATGATTCAATTCACGATTCTATTCATGATTCATGATTCAATTCATGATTCATGATTCATGATTCATAAATCATAATTCTATTCATGATTCAATTTATGATTCATGATTCAATTCATGATTAATTTCATGATTCATGATTTAATTCATGATTTATAATTCATAATTCAATTCATGATTCATGATTCGATTCATGATTCATGATTCATGATTTGATTCATGATTCATGATTTGATTCATGATTCATGATTCAATTCATGATTAATGATTCATAATTCATGATTCAATTCATGATTCAATTCATGATTAATGATTCATAATTCATGATTCAATTCATGATTCAATTCATGATTCATTTCATGATTCATGATTCATGATTCATGATTCAATTCATGATTAATGATTCATGATTCATGATTCATGATTCAATTAATGATTCAATTCATGATTCATATCATGATTCATGATTCATGATTCATTTCATGATTCATGATTCATGATTGAATTCATGATTCATTTCATAATTCATGATTCATTTCATGATTCATGATTCAATTCATGAATTATGATTCATGATTCGATTCATGATTCATGATTCAATTCATGATTCATGATTTATGATTCAATTCATGATTCATGATTCGATTCATGATTTATGATTAAATTCATGATTCATGATTCAATTCATGATTCATGATTTATGATTCAATTCATGATTCATGATTCGATTCATGATTTATGATTCAATTCATGAATCATGATTCAATTCATGATTCATGATTCGATATTTAATTCATGATTCATGATTCAATTCATGATTCATGATTTATTTCATGGTTCAATTCATGATTCAGTTCATGATTCATTTCATGATTCATGATTCAATTCATGATTCATGATTCATAATTCGATTCATGATTCATGATTCATAATTCGATTCATGATTCATGATTCGATTCATGATTCATGATTCATGATTCAATTCATGAATTATGATTCATGATTGGATTCATGATTCATGATTCATGATTCAATTCATGATTCATGATTCAATTCATGATTCATTAATCCATGATTTATTTCATGATTCATGATTCATTTCATGATTCATGATTCAATTCATGTTTAATGATTTGATTCATGATTCATGATTCAATTTATGATTCATGATTCATGTTTTGATTCATGATTCATGATTTAATTCATGATTCATGATTCATGATTCAATTCATGATTAATGATTCATTAATCATGATTCATGATTGAATTCATGATTCATTCCATAATTCATGATTCAATTAATGATTTATGATTCAATTTATGATTCATGATTCAATTCATGAATTATGATTCATGATTCGATTCATGATTCATGATTCAATTCATGATTCTTGATTCTATTCATGATTTATTATTCAATTCATGATTCAATTCATAATTCATGATTCGATATTTGATTCATGATTCATGATTCAATTGATGATTTATGATTCATGATTCAATTGATGATTCACAATTCATGATTCATGATTCAATTCATGATTTATGATTCAATTCATGAGTCATGATTCATGAATCAATTCATGATTCATGATTCATTTCATGATTCATGATTTATGATTCAAATCATGATTCAATTCATGATTCATGATTCAATTCATGATTAATGATTCAATTCATGATTCACGATTCATGATTCGATTCATGATTCATTTCATGATTTATGATTCAATTCATGATTCATGTTTCGATTTATGATTCATGATTCGATCCATGATTCATGATTCATGATTCATGATTCAATTCATGAATTATGATTCATGATTCGATTCATGATTCATGATTCAATTAATGATTCATGATTTGATTCATGATTCATAATTCATGATTCATGATTCGGTTCATGATTCATGATTCGATTCATGATTCATGATTCATTTCATGATTTATGATTCAATTCATGATTCATGATTCAATATATGATTCACGGTTCATGATTCATGATTCGATTCATGATTCATGATTCGATTCATTATTCATGATTCATTATTCGAATTATTATTCATGGTTCGATTCATGATTCATGATTAATGATTCAATTCATGATTCAATTCATGATTCATGAATTATGATTCAATTCATGATTCATGATTCAATTCATGATTCATGATTCATGATTCGATTCATGATTCTATTCATGATTCATGATTCATGATTCAATTCATGATTCATGATCTAATTCATGATTCATGATTAATGATTCGATTCATGATTCTATTCATGATTCATGAATTATGATTCGATTCATGATTCATGATTCAATTCATAATTCATGATTTGATTCACGATTCGATTCATGATTCATGATTCATGATTCAATTCATGATTCATGATTCAATTCATGATTCATGATTCATTTTATTATTTATGATTCAATTCATGATTCATGATTTATGATTCGATTCATGATTCATGATTCAATTCATGATTCATGATTCAATTCATAATTTATTATTCATGATTCAATTCATGTTTCATGATTCGATTCATGATTCATGATTCATGATTAATGATTCGATTCAGGATTCATGATTCATGATTCAATTCATGATTCATTTCATGATTTATGATTCAATTCATGATTCATGATTCAATTCAAGATTCATGATTTAATTCATGATTCATGATTCATGATTCATGATTCAGTTCATGATTCAATTTATGATTAATGATTCATGATTCATGATTCATGATTCAATTCATGATTCATATCATGATTCATGATTCATTTCATGATTCATGATTCATGATTCATTTCATGATTCATGATTCATGATTAAATTCATGATTCATTTCATAATTCATGATTCAATTCATGAATTATGATTCATGATTTGATTCATGATTCATGATTCAAACCATGATTCATGATTCAATTCATGATTCGATATTTGAGTCATGATTCATGATTCAATTCATGATTCATGATATATTTCATGGTTCAATTCATGATTCAGTTCATGATTCATTTCATGATTCACGATTCAATTCATGATTCATGATTCATAATTCGATTCATTATTCAATTCATGATTCATTTCATTATTCATGATTCATGATTCAATTCATGATTCATGATTCAATTCATGATTAATAATTCATGATTCATGATTCAATTAATGATTCAATTCATGATTCATGATTCATGATTCAATTCATGATTCATTCTATAATTCATGATTCAATTCATGATTCATGATTCAATTCATGATTCATGATTCAATTCATGAATTATGATTCAATTCATGAATTATGATTCATGATTCGATTCATGATTCATGATTCAATTCATGATTTATGATTCGATTCATGATTTATGATTCATTTCATGATTCAATACATGATTCACAATTCGATATTTGATTCATGATTCATGATTCAATTCATGATTCATGATTTATTTCATGGTTCAATTCATGATTCAGTTCATGAATCATTTTATGATTCATGATTCAATTCATGATTCATGATTCAATTGATGATTCACAATTCATGATTCATGATTCAATTGATGATTCACAATTCATGATTCATGATTCAATTCATGATTTATGATTTATGATTCAATTCATGACTCATGATTCAATTCAAGATTCATGATTCAATTCATGATTCATGATTCAATTCATGATTCACGATTTATGATTCATGATTTGATTCATGATTCAATTCATGATTCAATTCATGATTCATGATTCAATTCATGATTCATGTTTCGATTTATGATTCATGATTCGATCCATGATTCATGATTCATGATTCGATTCATGATTCATGATTCATGATTCAATTCATCAATTATGATTCATGATTCGATTCATGATTCACGGTTCATGATTCATGATTCGATTTATGATTCATGATTTGATTCATGATTCATGATTCGATTCATGATTCATGATTCATGATTTAATTCATGATTCATGATTCATGATTCGATTCATGATTCTATTCATGATTCATGATTCATGATTCAATTCATGATTCATTATTCAATTCATGATTCATGATTCATGATTCAATTCATGATTCAATTCATGATTCATGAATTTTGATTCGATTCATGGTTCATGATTTATGATTCAATTTATGATTCATGATTTATGATTCATGATTCGATTCATGATTCATTTCATGATTCATGATTCAATTCATGATTCATGATTCATTTCATGATTCATGATTTATTTCATGATTCATGATTCAATTCATGATTCATGATTCATAAATAGATTCATGATTCAATTCATGATTCATTTCATTATTCATGATTCATGATTCAATTCATGATTCATGATTCAATTCATGAATTATGATTCATGATTCGATTCATGATTCATGATTCAATTCATGATTTATGATTCGATTCATGATTTATGGTTCAATTCATGATTCAATACATGATTCATGATTCGATATTTGAATCATGATTCATGATTCAATTCATGATTCATGATTTATTTCATGGTTCAATTCATGATTTAGTTCATGATTCATTTCATGATTCATGATTCAATTCATGATTTATGATTCATGATTCAATTGATTATTCACAATTCATGATTCATGATTCAATTCATGATTTATGATTCAAATCATGATTCAATTCATGATTCATGATTCAATTCATGAGTCATGATTCATTTCATGATTCTCGATTCATGATTCATGATTCAATTCATGAGTCATGATTCAATTCATGATTCTCGATTCATGATTCATGATTCGATTCATGATTCAATTCATGATTTATGATTCAATTCATGATTCATGTTTCGATTTATGATTAATGATTCGATCCATGATTCATGATTCATGATTCATGATTCAATTCTTGATTCATGATTCAAGATTCAATTCATGAATTATGATTCATGATTCGATTCACGATTCATGATTCAATTAATGATTCATGATTTGATTCATAATTCATAATTCATGATTCATGATTCGGTAATCATGATTCATGATTCGATTCATGATTCATGATTCATTTCATGATTCATAATTCAATTCATGATTCATGATTCATGATTCGGTTCATGATTCATGATTCATGATTCGATTCATGATTCTTGATTCATGATTTGATTCATGATTTATGATTCATGATTCGATTCATGATTCATGATTCATTTCATGAATGATGATTCATGATTCAATTCACGATTCTATTCATGATTCATGATTCAATTCATGATTCATGATTCATGATTCATAAATCATGATTCAATTCATGATTCAATTTATGATTCATGATTCAATTCATGATTAATGATTCATAATTCATGATTCAATTCATGATTCAATTCATGATTCATTTCATGATTCATGATTCATGATTCATGATTCAATTCATGATTAATGATTCATGATTCATGATTCATGATTCAATTAATGATTCAATTCATGATTCATATCATGATTCATGATTCATGATTCATTTCATGATTCATGATTCATGATTGAATTCATGATTCATTTCATAATTCATGATTCATTTCATGATTCATGATTCAATTCATGAATTATGATTCATGATTCGATTCATGATTCATGATTCAATTCATGATTCATGATTTATGATTCAATTCATGATTCATGATTCGATTCATGATTTATGATTAAATTCATGATTCATGATTCAATTCATGATTCATGATTTATGATTCAATTCATGATTCATGATTCGATTCATGATTTATGATTCAATTCATGAATCATGATTCAATTCATGATTCATGATTCGATATTTAATTCATGATTCATGATTCAATTCATGATTCATGATTTATTTCATGGTTCAATTCATGATTCAGTTCATGATTCATTTCATGATTCATGATTCAATTCATGATTCATGATTCATAATTCGATTCATGATTCATGATTCGATTCATGATTCATGATTCATGATTCAATTCATGAATTATGATTCATGATTGGATTCATGATTCATGATTCATGATTCAATTCATGATTCATGATTCAATTCATGATTCATTAATCCATGATTTATTTCATGATTCATGATTCATTTCATGATTCATGATTCAATTCATGTTTAATGATTTGATTCATGATTCATGATTCAATTTATGATTCATGATTCATGTTTTGATTCATGATTCATGATTTAATTCATGATTCATGATTCATGATTCAATTCATGATTAATGATTCATTAATCATGATTCATGATTGAATTCATGATTCATTCCATAATTCATGATTCAATTAATGATTTATGATTCAATTTATGATTCATGATTCAATTCATGAATTATGATTCATGATTCGATTCATGATTCATGATTCAATTCATGATTCTTGATTCTATTCATGATTTATTATTCAATTCATGATTCAATTCATAATTCATGATTCGATATTTGATTCATGATTCATGATTCAATTGATGATTTATGATTCATGATTCAATTGATGATTCACAATTCATGATTCATGATTCAATTCATGATTTATGATTCAATTCATGAGTCATGATTCATGAATCAATTCATGATTCATGATTCATTTCATGATTCCTGATTTATGATTCAAATCATGATTCAATTCATGATTCATGATTCAATTCATGATTAATGATTCAATTCATGATTCACGATTCATGATTCGATTCATGATTCATTTCATGATTTATGATTCAATTCATGATTCATGTTTCGATTTATGATTCATGATTCGATCCATGATTCATGATTCATGATTCATGATTCAATTCATGAATTATGATTCATGATTCGATTCATGATTCATGATTCAATTAATGATTCATGATTTGATTCATGATTCATAATTCATGATTCATGATTCGGTTCATGATTCATGATTCGATTCATGATTCATGATTCATTTCATGATTTATGATTCAATTCATGATTCATGATTCAATATATGATTCACGGTTCATGATTCATGATTCGATTCATGATTCATGATTCGATTCATTATTCATGATTCATTATTCGAATTATGATTCATGGTTCGATTCATGATTCATGATTAATGATTCAATTCATGATTCAATTCATGATTCATGAATTATGATTCAATTCATGATTCATGATTCAATTCATGATTCATGATTCATGATTCGATTCATGATTCTATTCATGATTCATGATTCATGATTCAATTCATGATTCATGATCTAATTCATGATTCATGATTAATGATTCGATTCATGATTCTATTCATGATTCATGAATTATGATTCGATTCATGATTCATGATTCAATTCATAATTCATGATTTGATTCACGATTCGATTCATGATTCATGATTCATGATTCAATTCATGATTCATGATTCAATTCATGATTCATGATTCATTTTATTATTTATGATTCAATTCATGATTCATGATTTATGATTCGATTCATGATTCATGATTCAATTCATGATTCATGATTCAATTCATAATTTATTATTCATGATTCAATTCATGTTTCATGATTCGATTCATGATTCATGATTCATGATTAATGATTCGATTCAGGATTCATGATTCATGATTCAATTCATGATTCATTTCATGATTTATGATTCAATTCATGATTCATGATTCAATTCAAGATTCATGATTTAATTCATGATTCATGATTCATGATTCATGATTCAGTTCATGATTCAATTTATGATTAATGATTCATGATTCATGATTCATGATTCAATTCATGATTCATATCATGATTCATGATTCATTTCATGATTCATGATTCATGATTCATTTCATGATTCATGATTCATGATTAAATTCATGATTCATTTCATAATTCATGATTCAATTCATGAATTATGATTCATGATTTGATTCATGATTCAAACCATGATTCATGATTCAATTCATGATTCGATATTTGAGTCATGATTCATGATTCAATTCATGATTCATGATATATTTCATGGTTCAATTCATGATTCAGTTCATGATTCATTTCATGATTCACGATTCAATTCATGATTCATGATTCATAATTCGATTCATTATTCAATTCATGATTCATTTCATTATTCATGATTCATGATTCAATTCATGATTCATGATTCAATTCATGATTAATAATTCATGATTCATGATTCAATTAATGATTCAATTCATGATTCATGATTCATGATTCAATTCATGATTCATTCTATAATTCATGATTCAATTCATGATTCATGATTCAATTCATGATTCATGATTCAATTCATGAATTATGATTCAATTCATGAATTATGATTCAATTCATGAATTATGATTCATGATTCGATTCATGATTCATGATTCAATTCATGATTTATGATTCGATTCATGATTTATGATTCATTTCATGATTCAATACATGATTCACAATTCGATATTTGATTCATGATTCATGATTCAATTCATGATTCATGATTTATTTCATGGTTCAATTCATGATTCAGTTCATGAATCATTTTATGATTCATGATTCAATTCATGATTCATGATTCAATTGATGATTCACAATTCATGATTCATGATTCAATTGATGATTCACAATTCATGATTCATGATTCAATTCATGATTTATGATTTATGATTCATTTCATGACTCATGATTCAATTCAAGATTCATGATTCAATTCATGATTCATGATTCAATTCATGATTCACGATTTATGATTCATGATTTGATTCATGATTCAATTCATGATTCATGATTCAATTCATGATTCATGATTCAATTCATGATTCATGTTTCGATTTATGATTCATGATTCGATCCATGATTCATGATTCATGATTCGATTCATGATTCATGATTCATGATTCAATTCATCAATTATGATTCATGATTCGATTCATGATTCACGGTTCATGATTCATGATTCGATTTATGATTCATGATTTGATTCATGATTCATGATTCGATTCATGATTCATGATTCATGATTTAATTCATGATTCATGATTCATGATTCGATTCATGATTCTATTCATGATTCATGATTCATGATTCAATTCATGATTCATTATTCAATTCATGATTCATGATTCATGATTCAATTCATGATTCAATTCATGATTCATGAATTTTGATTCGATTCATGGTTCATGATTTATGATTCAATTTATGATTCATGATTTATGATTCATAATTCGATTCATGATTCATTTCATGATTCATGATTCAATTCATGATTCATGATTCATTTCATGATTCATGATTTATTTCATGATTCATGATTCAATTCATGATTCATGATTCATAAATAGATTCATGATTCAATTCATGATTCATTTCATTATTCATGATTCATGATTCAATTCATGATTCATGATTCAATTCATGAATTATGATTCATGATTCGATTCATGATTCATGATTCAATTCATGATTTATGATTCGATTCATGATTTATGGTTCAATTCATGATTCAATACATGATTCATGATTCGATATTTGAATCATGATTCATGATTCAATTCATGATTCATGATTTATTTCATGGTTCAATTCATGATTTAGTTCATGATTCATTTCATGATTCATGATTCAATTCATGATTTATGATTCATGATTCAATTGATTATTCACAATTCATGATTCATGATTCAATTCATGATTTATGATTCAAATCATGATTCAATTCATGATTCATGATTCAATTCATGAGTCATGATTCATTTCATGATTCTCGATTCATGATTCATGATTCAATTCATGAGTCATGATTCAATTCATGATTCTCGATTCATGATTCATGATTCGATTCATGATTCAATTCATGATTTATGATTCAATTCATGATTCATGTTTCGATTTATGATTAATGATTCGATCCATGATTCATGATTCATGATTCAATTCTTGATTCATGATTCAAGATTCAATTCATGAATTATGATTCATGATTCGATTCACGATTCATGATTCAATTAATGATTCATGATTGATTCATAATTCATAATTCATGATTCATGATTCGGTAATCATGATCATGATTCGATTCATGATTCATGATTCATTTCATGATTCATAATTCAATTCATGATCATGATTCATGATTCGGTTCATGATTCATGATTCATGATTCGATTCATGATTCTTGATTCATGATTTGATTCATGATTTATGATTCATGATTCGATTCATGATTCATGATTCATTTCTTGAATGATGATTCATGATTCAATTCACGATTCTATTCATGATTCATGATTCAATTCATGATTCATGATTCATGATTCATAAATCATGATTCAATTCATGATTCAATTTATGATTCATGATTCAATTCATGAATAATTTCATGATTCATGATTTAATTCATCATTTATAATTCATGATTCAATTCATGATTCATGATTCGATTCATGATTCATGATTTGATTCATGATTCATGATTTGATTCATGATTCATTGATTCAATTCATGATTAATGATTCATGACTCATGATTCAATTCATGAAACAATTCATGATTCATTTCATAATTCATGATTCATTTCATGCTTCATGATTTAATTCATGATTCATTATTCATGATTCAATTCATGTTTCATGATTTAATTCATGATTCATGATTCAATTCATGAATTATGATTCATGATTCAATTCATGATTTATGATTCAATTCATGATTCATTAATTCATGATTTATTTCATGATTCATGATTCATTCATGATTCATGATTCATGATTCAATTCATGTTTAAAGATTCGATTCATGATTCATGATTCGATTCATGATTCATGATTTATGATTTGATTCATGATTCATGATTTAATTCATGATTCATGATTCAATTCATGATTCATTTCATGATTCATGATTCATGATTCATGATTCAATTCATGATTAATGATTCATGATTCATGATTCATGATTCAATTAATGATTCAATTCATGATTCATATCATGATTCATGATTCATGATTCATGATTCATATCATGATTCATGATTCATGATTCATTTCATGATTCATGATTCATGATTGAATTCATGATTCATTTCATAATTCATGATTCAATTCAATGATTCATGATTAAATTCATGAATTATGATTCATGATTCGATTCATAATTCATGATTCAATCATGATTCATGATTTATGATTCAATTCATGATTCATGATTCGATTCATGATTTATGTTTCAATTCATGATTCCATGTATTCAATTCATGATTCATGATTCGATTCATGATTTATGATTCAATTCATGATTCATGATTCAATTCATGATTCATGATTCGGATATTTGATTCATGATTCATAATTTGATTCATGATTCATGATTCATGATTCGATTCGTGATTCATGATTCATGATTCTATTCATGATTCATGATTCATGATTCAATTCATGAATTATGATTCATGATTGGATTCATGATTCATGATTCATGATTCAATTCATGATTCATTAATCCATGATTTATTTCATGATTCATGATTCATTTCATGATTCATGATTCATGATTCAATTCATGTTTAATGATTTGATTCATGATTCATGATTCGATTTATGATTCATGATTCATGATTTGATTCATGATTCATGATTTAATTCATGATTCATGATTCAATTCATGATTCATTTCATGATTCATGATTCATGATTCAATTCATGATTAATGATTCATGATTCATGATTGAATTCATGATTCATTCCATAATTCATGATTCAATTAATGATTTATGATTCAATTCATGATTCATGATTCAATTCATGAATTATGATTCATGATTCGATTCATGATTCATGATTCAATTCATGATTCTTGATTCTATTCATGATTTATTATTCAATTCATGATTCAATTCATAATTCATGATTCAATATTTGATTCATGATTCATGATTCAATTCATGATTCATGATTTATGATTCAATTCATGAGTCATGATTCTGAATCAATTCATGATTCATAATTCATTTCATGATTCATGATTCAAATCATGATTCAATTCATGATTCATGATTCAATTCATGATTAATGATTCAATTCATGATTCACGATTCATGATTCTTGATTCATGATTCGATTCTTGATTCATGATTCATGATTCAATTCATGAATTATGATTCATGATTTAATTCATGATTCATGATTCAATTAATGATTCATGATTTGATTCATGATTCATAATTCATGATTCAATTCATGATTCATGATTCAATTCATGATTCATGATTAATGATTTGATTCATGATTCTATTCATGATTCATGATTCATGATTCAATTCATGATTCATGATTCAATTCATGATTCATGATAATGATTCAATCATGATTCAATTCATGATTCATGAATTATGATTCGATTCATGATTCATGATTCAATTCATAATTCATGATTCGATTCATGATTCGATCATGATCATGATTCATGATTCAATTCATGATTCATGATTCAATTCATGATTCATGATTAATGATTCGATTCATGATTCTATTCATGATTCATGATTCATGATTCATCAGATTCATGATTCAATTCATGATTCATGATTAATGATTCAATTCATGATTCAATTCATGATTCATGAATTATGATTCGATTCATGATTCATGATTCAATTCATAATTCATGATTCGATTCATGATTCGATTCATGATTCATGACTTCATGATTCAATTCATGATTCATGATTCAATTCATGATTCATGATTCATTTTATGATTTAATGATTCAATTCATGATTCATGATTTATGATTCGATTCATGATTCATGATTCAATTCATGATTAATGATTCAATTCATGTTCACGATTCATGATTCATGATTCGATTCATGATTCAATTCATGATTTATGATTCAATTCATGATTCATGTTCGATTTATGATTCTTGATTCGATCCATGATTCATGATTCATGATTCAATAATGAATTATGATTCATGATTCAATTCATGATTCATGATTCAATTAATGATTCATGATTTGATTCATGATTCATAATTCATGATTCATGATTCGGTTCATGATTCATGATTCGATTCATGATTCATGATTCATTTCATGATTCATGATTAAATTCATGATTCATGATTCAATATATGATTCACGTTCATGATTCATGATTCGATTCATGATTCATAAATCGATTCATGATTCATGATTCATGATTCGAATTATTATTCATGGTTCGATTCATGATTCATGATTTATGATTTGATTCCATGGTCATGATTTAATTCATGATTCATGATTCATGATTCAATTCATGATTCATGATTCATGATTCGATTCATGATTCTATTCATGATTCATGATTCAATTCATGTTTAATGATTCGATTCATGATTCATGATTCGATTCATGATTCATGATTTGATTCATGATTCATTATTTAATTCATGATTCATGATTCATGATTCAATTCATGATTCATGATTCATGATTCATGATTCATTGATTCAATTCATGATTCAATTCTGATTCATTTCATGATTCATGATTTAATTCATGATTCATAATTCATGATTCAATTCTGCGTCATTAATCAATTCATGATTCATGATTCAATTCATGAATTATGATTCATGATTCGATTCATGATTCATGATTCAATTTATGATTCATGATTCAATTCATGATTCATGATTCAATTCATGATTTCATGATTCGATTTATGATTTATCATTCGATATTTGATTCATGATTTTATGATTCAATTCATGATTCATGATTTAATTTCCTGATTCAATTCATGATTCAGTTCATGATTCATTTCATGATTCATGATTCATGATTCAATTCATGATTTATGATTCAATTCATGATTCATGATTCAATTCATGATTCATGATTCCATGATTCATTCATGATTCTATTCACAAAATCATGATGTAATTCATGATTCATGATTCGATTCATGATTCATGATTCAATTCATTATTCATGATTCATGATTTGATTCATGATTCATGATTCATGATTCGATTCATGATTCATGATTTATGATTCGATTCATGATTCATGATTCATGATTTGATTCATGATTCATTTCATGATTCATGATTCATGATTCAATTCATGATTAATGATTCTTGATTCATGATTGAATTCATGATTCATTCCATAATTCATGATTCAATTAATGATTTATGATTCAATTCATGATTCATGATTCAATTCATGAATTATGAATTCATGATTCGATTCATGATTCATGATTCAATTCATGATTCTTGATTCTATTCATGATTTATTATTCAATTCATGATTCAATTCATAATTCATGATTCAATATTTGATTCATGATTCATGATTCAATTCATGATTCATGATTTATGATTCAATTCATGAGTCATGATTCATGAATCAATTCATGATTCATAATTCATTTCATGATTCATGATTCATGATTCAAATCATGATTCAATTCATGATTCATGATTCAATTCATGATTAATGATTCAATTCATGATTCACGATTCATGATTCATGATTCGATTCATGATTCAATTCATGATTTATGATTCAATTCATGATTCATGTTTCGATTTATGTTTCTTGATTCGATCTAAGATTCATGATTCATGATTCATGATTCGATTCTTGATTCATGATTCATGATTCAATTCATGAATTATGATTCATGATTCAATTCATGATTCATGATTCAATTAATGATTCATGATTTGATTCATGATTCATAATTCATGATTCATGATTCGGTTCATGATTCATGATTCAATTCATGATTCATGATTCAATATATGATTCACGGTTCATGATTCATTATTCGATTCATGATTCATGAATCGATTCATGATTCATGATTCATGATTCGAATTATGATTCATGGTTCGATTCATGATTCATGACTCATGATTTGATTCATGGTTCATGATTTGATTCATGATTCATGATTCATGATTCAATTCATGATTCATGATTCAATTCATGATTCATGATTAATGATTCGATTAATGATTCTATTCATGATTCATGATTCATGATTCAATTCATGATTCATGATTCAATTCATGATTCATGATTAATGATTCAATTCATGATTCAATTCATGATTCATGAATTATGATTCGATTCATGATTCATGATTGAATTCATAATTCATGATTCGATTCATGATTCGATTCATGATTCATGATTCAATTCATGATTCATGATTCATTTTATGATTTATGATTCAATTCATGATTCATGATTTATGATTCGATTCATGATTCATGATTCAATTCATGATTAATGATTCAATTCATGATTCACGATTCATGATTCATGATTCGATTCATGATTCAATTCATGATTTATGATTCAATTCATGATTCATGTTTCGATTTATGATTCTTGATTCGATCCATGATTCATGATTCATGATTCAATTAATGAATTATGATTCATGATTCAATTCATGATTCATGATTCAAATAATGATTCATGATTTGATTCATGATTCATAATTCATGATTCATGATTCGGTTCATGATTCATGATTCGATTCATGATTCATGATTCATTTCATGATTCATGATTAAATTCATGATTCATGATTCAATATATGATTCACGGTTCATGATTCATGATTCGATTCATGATTCATAAATCGATTCATGATTCATGATTCATGATTCGAATTATTATTCATGGTTCGATTCATGATTCATGACTCATGATTTGATTCATGGTTCATGATTTAATTCATGATTCATGATTCATGATTCAATTCATGATTCATGATTCATGATTCGATTCATGATTCTATTCATGATTCATGATTCATGATTCAATTCATGTTTAATGATTCGATTCATGATTCATGATTCGATTCATGATTCATGATTTGATTCATGATTCATTATTTAATTCATGATTCATGATTCATGATTCATGATTCATGATTCATGATTCAATTCATGATTCAATTCATGATTCATTTCATGATTCATGATTTAATTCATGATTCATAATTCATGATTCAATTCATGCGTCATTAATCAATTCATGATTCATGATTCAATTCATGAATTATGATTCATGATTCGATTCATGATTCATGATTCAATTCATGATTCATGATTCGATTCATGATTCATGATTCAATTCATGATTCATGATTCGATTTATGATTTATCATTCGATATTTGATTCATGATTTATGATTCAATTCATGATTCATGATTAATTTCCTGATTCAATTCATGATTCAGTTCATGATTCATTTCATGATTCATGATTCATGATTCAATTCATGATTTATGATTCAATTCATGATTCATGATTCAATTCATGATTCATGATTCATGATTCAATTCATGATTCTATTCACAAATCATGATGTAATTCATGATTCATGATTCGATTCATGATTCATGATTCAATTCATTATTCATGATTCATGATTTGATTCATGATTCATGATTCATGATTCGATTCATGATTCATGATTTATGATTCGATTCATGATTAATGATTCATGATTCGATTCATGATTCATGATTCATGATTTGATTCATGATTTATGATTCATGATTCGATTCATGATTCATGATTCATGATTCATTTCATGAATGATGATTCATGATTCAATTCATGAATCAATTCATGATTTTATTCATGATTCATGATTCAATTAATGATTCATGATTCATGATTTATAAATCATGATTCAATTCATGATTAAATTTATGATTCATGATTCAATTCATGATTAATTTCATGATTCATGATTTAATTGATGATTTATAATTCATGATTCATGATTCGATTCATGATTCATGATTCATGATTCATGATTTGATTCATGATTCATGATTTGATTCATGATTCATGATTCAATTCATGATTAATGATTCATGATTCATGATTAAATTCATGATTCAATTTATGATTCATTTCATGAATCATGATTCATGATTCATTTCATGATTCATGATTCATGATTTAATTCATGATTCATTATTCATGATTCAATTAATGTTTCATGATTCAATTCATGATTCATGATTCAATTCATGAATTATGATTCATGATTCAATTCATGATTTATGATTCAATTCATGATTCATTAATTCATGATTTATTTTATGATTCATGATTCATTTCATGATTCATGATTCATGATTAAATTCATGTTTAAAGATTCGATTCATGATTCATGATTCGATTCATGATTCATGATTCATGATTTGATTCATGATTCATGATTTAATTCATGATTCATGATTCATGATTTAATTCATGATTCATGATTCATGATTTAATTCATGATTCATGATTCATGATTCAATTCATGTTTAATGATTCGATTCATGATTCATGACTCGATTCATGATTCATGATTTGATTCATGATTCATGATTGAATTCATGATTCATGATTCATGATTCAATTAATGATTCAATTCATGATTCATATCATGATTCATGATTCATTTCATGATTCATGATTCATGATTGAATTCATTAATCATTTCATAATTCATGATTCAATTCGTGATTCATGATTCAATTCATGAATTATGATTCATGATTCGATTCATGATTCATGATTCAATTCATGATTCATTTCATTATTCATGATTCATGATTCAATTCATGATTCATGATTCAATTCATGATTAATGATTCATGATTCATGATTCAATTAATGATTCAATTCATGATTCATGATTCATGATTGAATTCATGATTCATTTTATAATTCATGATTCAATTCATGATTCATGATTCAATTCATGATTCATGATTCAATTCATGAATTATGATTCATGATTCGATTCATGATTCATGATTCAATTCATGATTTATGATTCGATTCATGATTTATGATTCAATTCATGATTCAATACATGATTCATGATTCGATATTTGATTCATGATTCATGATTCAATTAATGATTCAATTCATGATTCATGATTCATGATTGAATTCATGATTCATTTCATGATTCATGATTCAATTCATGATTCATGATTCATGATTCATGATTCATTTCATGATTCATGATTCAATTCATGATTCATGATTCATGATTCATGATTCAAATCATGATTCATGATTTGATTCATGGTTCATAATTTAAATCATGATTCATGATTCATGATTCAATTCATAATTCATAATTCATGATTCTATTCATGATTCTATTCATGAATCATAATTCAATTCATTATTCATGATTCAATTCATGATTCATGAATTATGATTTGATTCATGATTAATGATTCGATTCATGATTCATGATTTAATTCATGATTCATGAATCAATTCATGATTCATGATTCATGATTCATGATTCAATTCATGATTTATGATTCATGATTCATGATTCAATTCATGATTCATGATTCAATTCATGATTTATGATTCAATTCATGATTTATGATTTATAATTCAATTCATGTTTCATGAGTCGATTCATAATTCATGATTCATGATTTGATTCATTAATCATGATTCATGATTCATGATTAATGATTCGTTTCATGATTCCTGATTCATGATTCAATTCATGATTCATTTCATGATTCAATTCATGATTCATGATTCAATTCATGATTCATGATTCATTATTCGATTCATGATTCATTCTTCATGATTCATGATTAATGATTCGATTCATGATTCATGATTCAATTCATGATTCATTTCATGATTTATGATTCAATTCATGATTCATGATTCAATTTATGATTCATGATTCAATTCATGATTCATGATTCATGATTCATGATTCAATTCATGATTCAATTCATGATTCAATTCATGATTCATTTCATGATTCATGATTTAATTCATGAATTATAATTCATGATTCAATTCATGCGTCATTAATTAATTCATGATTCATGATTCAATTCATGAATTATGATTCATGATTTGATTCATGATTCATGATTCAATTCATGATTCATGATTCGATTCATGATTCATGATTCAATTCATGATTCATGATACGATTTATGATTTATCATTCGATATTTGATTCATGATTTATGATTCAATTCATGATTCATGATTAATTTCATGATTCAATTCATGATTCAGTTCATGATTCATTTCATGATTCATGATTCAATTCATGATTCATGATTCATGATTCAATTCATGATTTATGGTTCAATTTATGATTCATGATTCAATTCATGATTCATGATTCATGATTCAATTCATGATTCATTTCATGATTCATGATTCATGATTCAATTCATGATTAATGATTCATGATTCATGATTGAATTCATGATTCATTCCATAATTCATGATTCAATTAATGATTTATGATTCAATTCATGATTCATGATTCAATTCATGAATTATGATTCATGATTCGATTCATGATTCATGATTCAATTCATGATTCTTGATTCTATTCATGATTTATTATTCAATTCATGATTCAATTCATAATTCATGATTCAATATTTGATTCATGATTCATGATTCAATTCATGATTCATGATTTATGATTCAATTCATGAGTCATGATTCATGAATCAATTCATGATTCATAATTCATTTCATGATTCATGATTCATGATTCAAATCATGATTCAATTCATGATTCATGATTCAATTCATGATTAATGATTCAATTCATGATTCACGATTCATGATTCATGATTCATGATTCGATTCTTGATTCATGATTCATGATTCAATTCATGAATTATGATTCATGATTTAATTCATGATTCATGATTCAATTAATGATTCATGATTTGATTCATGATTCATAATTCATGATTCAATTCATGATTCATGATTCAATTCATGATTCATGATTAATGATTTGATTCATGATTCTATTCATGATTCATGATTCATGATTCAATTCATGATTCATGATTCAATTCATGATTCATGATTAATGATTCAAT
The DNA here is from genome assembly GCF_038048845.1 of Mixophyes fleayi. Lineage (NCBI taxonomy): Eukaryota > Metazoa > Chordata > Amphibia > Anura > Limnodynastidae > Mixophyes > Mixophyes fleayi. The sequence continues at coordinate 49,992 of NW_027446548.1, read as the reverse complement.
TCATGATTCAATTCATGATTCATGAATTATGATTCGATTCATGATTCATGATTCAATTCATAATTCATGATTCGATTCATGATTCGATTCATGATTCATGATTCATGATTCAATTCATGATTCATGATTCAATTCATGATTCATGATTAATGATTCGATTCATGATTCTATTCATGATTCATGATTCATGATTCAATTCATGATTCATGATTCAATTCATGATTCATGATTAATGATTCAATTCATGATTCAATTCATGATTCATGAATTATTATTCGATTCATGATTCATGATTCAATTCATAATTCATGATTCGATTCATGATTCGATTCATGATTCATGATTCATGATTCAATTCATGATTCATGATTCATGATTCATTTTATGATTTATGATTCAATTCATGATTCATGATTTATGATTCGATTCATGATTCATGATTCAATTCATGATTAATGATTCAATTCATGATTCACGATTCATGATTCATGATTCGATTCATGATTCAATTCATGATTTATGATTCAATTCATGATTCATGTTTCGATTTATGATTCTTGATTCGATCCATGATTCATGATTCATGATTCAATTAATGAATTATGATTCATGATTCAATTCATGATTCATGATTCAATTATTGATTCATGATTTGATTCATGATTCATAATTCATGATTCATGATTCGGTTCATGATTCATGATTCGATTCATGATTCATGATTCATTTCATGATTCATGATTAAATTCATGATTCATGATTCAATATATGATTCACGGTTCATGATTCATGATTCGATTCATGATTCATAAATCGATTCATGATTCATGATTCGAATTATTATTCATGGTTCGATTCATGATTCATGATTTATGATTTGATTCATGGTTCATGATTTAATTCATGATTCATGATTCATGATTCAATTCATGATTCATGATTCATGATTCGATTCATGATTCTATTCATGATTCATGATTCATGATTCAATTCATGTTTAATGATTCGATTCATGATTCATGATTCGATTCATGATTCATGATTTGATTCATGATTCATTATTTAATTCATGATTCATGATTCATGATTCAATTCATGATTCATGATTCATGATTCATGATTCATGATTCAATTCATGATTCAATTCATGATTCATTTCATGATTCATGATTTAATTCATGATTCATAATTCATGATTCAATTCATGCGTCATTAATCAATTCATGATTCATGATTCAATTCATGAATTATGATTCATGATTCGATTCATGATTCATGATTCAATTCATGATTCATGATTCAATTCATGATTCATGATTCGATTTATGATTTATCATTCGATATTTGATTCATGATTTATGATTCAATTCATGATTCATGATTAATTTCCTGATTCAATTCATGATTCAGTTCATGATTCATTTCATGATTCATGATTCATGATTCAATTCATGATTTATGATTCAATTCATGATTCATGATTCAATTCATGATTCATGATTCATGATTCAATTCATGATTCTATTCACAAATCATGATGTAATTCATGATTCATGATTCGATTCATGATTCATGATTCAATTCATTATTCATGATTCATGATTTGATTCATGATTCATGATTCATGATTCGATTCATGATTCATGATTTATGATTCGATTCATGATTCATGATTCATGATTTGATTCATGATTCATTTCATGATTCATGATTCATGATTCAATTCATGATTAATGATTCATGATTCATGATTGAATTCATGATTCATTCCATAATTCATGATTCAATTAATGATTTATGATTCAATTCATGATTCATGATTCAATTCATGAATTATGATTCATGATTCGATTCATGATTCATGATTCAATTCATGATTCTTGATTCTATTCATGATTTATTATTCAATTCATGATTCAATTCATAATTCATGATTCAATATTTGATTCATGATTCATGATTCAATTCATGATTCATGATTTATGATTCAATTCATGAGTCATGATTCATGAATCAATTCATGATTCATAATTCATTTCATGATTCATGATTCATGATTCAAATCATGATTCAATTCATGATTCATGATTCAATATATGATTAATGATTCAATTCATGATTCACGATTCATGATTCATGATTCGATTCATGATTCAATTCATGATTTATGATTCAATTCATGATTCATGTTTCGATTTATGATTCTTGATTCGATCTAAGATTCATGATTCATGATTCATGATTCGATTCTTGATTCATGATTCATGATTCAATTCATGAATTATGATTCATGATTCAATTCATGATTCATGATTCAATTAATGATTAATGATTTGATTCATGATTCATAATTCATGATTCATGATTCGGTTCATGATTCATGATTCAATTCATGATTCATGATTCAATATATGATTCACGGTTCATGATTCATTATTCGATTCATGATTCATGAATCGATTCATGATTCATGATTCATGATTCGAATTATGATTCATGGTTCGATTCATGATTCATGACTCATGATTTGATTCATGGTTCATGATTTGATTCATGATTCATGATTCATGATTCAATTCATGATTCATGATTCAATTCATGATTCATGATTAATGATTCGATTCATGATTCTATTCATGATTCATGATTCATGATTCAATTCATGATTCATGATTCAATTCATGATTCATGATTAATGATTCAATTCATGATTCAATTCATGATTCATGAATTATGATTCGATTCATGATTCATGATTGAATTCATAATTCATGATTCGATTCATGATTCGATTCATGATTCATGATTCATGATTCAATTCATGATTCATGATTCAATTCATGATTCATGATTCATTTTATGATTTATGATTCAATTCATGATTCATGATTTATGATTCGATTCATGATTCATGATTCAATTCATGATTAATGATTCAATTCATGATTCACGATTCATGATTCATGATTCGATTCATGATTCAATTCATGATTTATGATTCAATTCATGATTCATGTTTCGATTTATGATTCTTGATTCGATCCATGATTCATGGTTCATGATTCAATTAATGAATTATGATTCATGATTCAATTCATGATTCATGATTCAAATAATGATTCATGATTTGATTCATGATTCATAATTCATGATTCATGATTCGGTTCATGATTCATGATTCGATTCATGATTCATGATTCATTTCATGATTCATGATTAAATTCATGATTCATGATTCAATATATGATTCACGGTTCATGATTCATGATTCGATTCATGATTCATAAATCGATTCATGATTCATGATTCATGATTCGAATTATTATTCATGGTTCGATTCATGATTCATGACTCATGATTTGATTCATGGTTCATGATTTAATTCATGATTCATGATTCATGATTCAATTCATGATTCATGATTCATGATTCGATTCATGATTCTATTCATGATTCATGATTCATGATTCAATTCATGTTTAATGATTCGATTCATGATTCATGATTCGATTCATGATTCATGATTTGATTCATGATTCATGATTTAATTCATGATTCATAATTCATGATTCAATTCATGCGTCATTAATCAATTCATGATTCATGATTCAATTCATGAATTATGATTCATGATTCATGATTCAATTCATGATTCATGATTCGATTCATGATTCATGATTCAATTCATGATTCATGATTCGATTTATGATTTATCATTCGATATTTGATTCATGATTTATAATTCAATTCATGATTCATGATTAATTTCCTGATTCAATTCATGATTCAGTTCATGATTCATTTCATGATTCATGATTCATGATTCAATTCATGATTTATGATTCAATTCATGATTCATGATTCAATTCATGATTCATGATTCATGATTCAATTCATGATTCTATTCACAAATCATGATGTAATTAATGATTCATGATTCGATTCATGATTCATGATTCAATTCATTATTCATGATTCATGATTTGATTCATGATTCATGATTCATGATTCGATTCATGATTCATGATTTATGATTCGATTCATGATTAATAATTCATGATTCGATTCATGATTCATGATTCATGATTTGATTCATGATTTATGATTCATGATTCGATTCATGATTCATGATTCATGATTCATTTCATGAATGATGATTCATGATTCAATTCATGAATCAATTCATGATTTTATTCATGATTCATGATTCAATTAATGATTCATGATTCATGATTTATAAATCATGATTCAATTCATGATTAAATTTATGATTCATGATTCAATTCATGATTAATTTCATGATTCATGATTTAATTGATGATTTATAATTCATGATTCATGATTCGATTCATGATTCATGATTCATGATTCATGATTTGATTCATGATTCATGATTTGATTCATGATTCATGATTCAATTCATGATTAATGATTCATGATTCATGATTAAATTCATGATTCAATTTATGATTCATTTCATGAATCATGATTCATGATTTATTTTATGATTCATGATTCATTTCATGATTCATGATTCATGATTAAATTCATGTTTAAAGATTCGATTCATGATTCATGATTCGATTCATGATTCATGATTCATGATTTGATTCATGATTCATGATTTAATTCATGATTCATGATTCAATTCATGATTCATGATTTAATTCATGATTCATGATTCATGATTCAATTCATGTTTAATGATTCGATTCATGATTCATGATTCGATTCATGATTCAAGATTTGATTCATGATTCATGATTGAATTCATGATTCATGATTTAATTCATAATTCATTTCATGATTCATGATTCATGATTCAATTCATGATTAATGATTCATGATTCATGATTCATGATTTAATTAATGATTCAATTCATGATTCATATCATGATTCATGATTCATTTCATGATTCATGATTCATGATTGAATTCATTAATCATTTCATAATTCATGATTCAATTCATGATTCATGATTCATGATTCGATTCATGATTCATGATTCAATTCATGATTCATGATTCATAATTCGATTCATGATTCAATTCATGATTCATTTCATTATTCATGATTCATGATTCAATTCATGATTCATGATTCAATTCATGATTAATGATTCATGATTCATGATTCAATTAATGATTCAATTCATGATTCATGATTCATGATTGAATTCATGATTCATTTTATAATTCATGATTCAATTCATGATTCATGATTCAATTCATGATTCATGATTCAATTCATGAATTATGATTCATGATTCGATTCATGATTCATGATTCAATTCATGATTTATGATTCGATTCATGATTTATGATTCAATTCATGATTCAATACATGATTCATGATTCGATATTTGATTCATGATTCATGATTCAATTAATGATTCAATTCATGATTCATGATTCATGATTGAATTCATGATTCATTTCATGATTCATGATTCAATTCATGATTCATGATTCATGATTCATGATTCATGATTCATTTCATGATTCATGATTCAATTCATGATTCATGATTCATGATTCATGATTCAAATCATGATTCATGATTTGATTCATGGTTCATAATTTAAATCATGATTCATGATTCATGATTCAATTCATAATTCATAATTCATGATTCTATTCATGATTCATTAATTATGATTTGATTCATGATTAATGATTCGATTCATGATTCATGATTTAATTCATGATTCATGAATCAATTCATGATTCATGATTCATGATTCATGATTCAATTCATGATTTATGATTCATGATTCATGATTCAATTCATGATTCATGATTCAATTCATGATTTATGATTCAATTCATGATTTATGATTTATAATTCAATTCATGTTTCATGAGTCGATTCATAATTCATGATTCATGATTTGATTCATTAATCATGATTCATGATTCATGATTAATGATTCGTTTCATGATTCCTGATTCATGATTCAATTCATGATTCATTTCATGATTCAATTCATGATTCATGATTCAATTCATGATTCATGATTCATTATTCGATTCATGATTCATTCTTCATGATTCATGATTAATGATTCGATTCATGATTCATGATTCAATTCATGATTCATTTCATGATTTATGATTCAATTCATGATTCATGATTCAATTCATGATTCATGATTCAATTCATGATTCATGATTCATGATTCATGATTCAATTCATGATTCAATTCATGATTCAATTCATGATTCATTTCATGATTCATGATTTAATTCATGAATTATAATTCATGATTCAATTCATGCGTCATTAATTAATTCATGATTCATGATTCAATTCATGAATTATGATTCATGATTTGATTCATGATTCATGATTCAATTCATGATTCATGATTCGATTCATGATTCATGATTCAATTCATGATTCATGATACGATTTATGATTTATCATTCGATATTTGATTCATGATTTATGATTCAATTCATGATTCATGATTAATTTCATGATTCAATTCATGATTCAGTTCATGATTCATTTCATGATTCATGATTCAATTCATGATTCATGATTCATGATTCAATTCATGATTTATGGTTCAATTTATGATTCATGATTCAATTCATGATTCATGATTCATGATTCAATTCATGATTCTATTCACAAATCATGATGTAATTCATGAGTCATGATTTTTGATTCATGATCCATGATTTATGATTCATAAATCATGATTTATGATTCATGATTCAATTCATGATTCATGATTCGATTCATGATTCATGATTCAATTCATTATTCATGATTCATGATTTGATTCATGATTCATAATTCATGATTCGATTCATGATTCATGATTTATGATTCGATTCATGATTAATGATTCATGATTCGATTCATGAATCATGATTCATGATTTGATTTATGATTTATGATTCATGATTCGATTCATGATTCATGATTCATGATTCTTTTCATGAATGATGATTCATGATTCAATTCATGATTTTATTCATGATTCATGATTCAATTCATGATTCATGATTCATGATTCATAAATCATGATTCAATTCATGATTCAATTTATGATTCATGATTCAATTCATGATTAATTTCATGATTCATGATTTAATTCATGATTTATAATTCATGATTCATGATTCGATTCATGATTCATGATTCATGATTCATGATTCATGATTTGATTCATGATTCATGATTTGATTCATGATTCATGATTCAATTCATGATTAATGATTCATGATTCATGATTCAATTCATGATTCAATTCATGATTCATTTCATGATTCATGATTCATGATTCATTTCATGATTCATGATTCATGATATAATTCATGATTCATTATTCATGATTCAATTCATGTTTCATGATTCAATTCATGATTCATAATTCAATTCATGAATTATGATTCATGATTCAATTCATGATTTATGATTCAATTCATGATTCATTAATTCATGATTTATTTCATGATTCATGATTCATTTCATGATTCATGATTCATGATTCAATTCATGTTTAATGATTCGATTCATGATTCATGATTCGATTCATGATTCATGATTTGATTCATGATTTATGATCATGATTCAATTCATGATTCATGATTCAATTCATGAGTCATGATTCATTTCATGATTCTCGATTCATGATTCATGATTCAATTCATGAGTCATGATTGAATTCATGATTCTCGATTCATGATTCATGATTCGATTCATGATTCAATTCATGATTTATGATTCAATTCATGATTCATGTTTCGATTTATGATTAATGATTCGATCCATGATTCATGATTCATGATTCATGATTCAATTCTTGATTCATGATTCAAGATTCAATTCATGAATTATGATTCATGATTCGATTCACGATTCATGATTCAATTAATGATTCATGATTTGATTCATAATTCATAATTCATGATTCATGATTCGGTAATCATGATTCATGATTCGATTCATGATTCATGATTCATTTCATGATTCATAATTCAATTCATGATTCATGATTCATGATTCGGTTCATGATTCATGATTCGATTCATGATTCATGATTCATTTCATGATTCATGATTCAATTCATGATTCATGATTCATGATTCGATTCATGATTCATGATTTATGATTCGATTCATGATTAATGATTCATGATTCGATTCATGATTCTTGATTCATGATTTGATTCATGATTTATGATTCATGATTCGATTCATGATTCATGATTCATTTCATGAATGATGATTCATGATTCAATTCACGATTCTATTCATGATTCATGATTCAATTCATGATTCATGATTCATGATTCATAAATCATGATTCAATTCATGATTCAATTTATGATTCATGATTCAATTCATGATTAATTTCATGATTCATGATTTAATTCATCATTTATAATTCATGATTCAATTCATGATTCATGATTCGATTCATGATTCATGATTCATGATTTGATTCATGATTCATGATTTGATTCATGATTCATGATTCAATTCATGATTAATGATTCATGACTCATGATTCAATTCATGAAACAATTCATGATTCATTTCATGCTTCATGATTTAATTCATGATTCATTATTCATGATTCAATTCATGTTTCATGATTTAATTCATGATTCATGATTCAATTCATGATTTATGATTCAATTCATGATTCATTAATTCATGATTTATTTCATGATTCATGATTCATTTCATGATTCATGATTCATGATTCAATTCATGTTTAAAGATTTGATTCATGATTCATGATTCGATTCATGATTCATGATTTATGATTTGATTCATGTTTCATGATTTAATTCATGATTCATGATTCAATTCATGATTCATTTCATGATTCATGATTCATGATTCATGATTCAATTCATGATTAATGATTCATGATTCATGATTAATGATTCAATTAATGATTAAATTCATGATTCATATCATGATTCATGATTCATGATTCATGATTCATATCATGATTCATGATTCATGATTCATTTCATGATTCATGATTGAATTCATGATTCATTTCATAATTCATGATTCAATTCATGATTCATGATTAAATTCATGAATTATGATTCATGATTCGATTCATAATTCATGATTCAATTCATGATTCATGATTTATGATTCAATTCATGATTCATGATTCGATTCATGATTTATGTTTCAATTCATGATTCATGATTCAATTCATGATTCATGATTCGATTCATGATTTATGATTCAATTCATGATTCATGATTCAATTCATGATTCATGATTCGATATTTGATTCATGATTCATAATTCGATTCATGATTCATGATTCGATTCATGATTCATGATTCATGATTCTATTCATGATTCATGATTCATGATTCAATTCATGAATTATGATTCATGATTGGATTCATGATTCATGATTCATGATTCAATTCATGATTCATTAATCCATGATTTATTTCATGATTCATGATTCATTTCATGATTCATGATTCATGATTCAATTCATGTTTAATGATTTGATTCATGATTCATGATTCGATTTATGATTCATGATTCATGATTTGATTCATGATTCATGATTTGATTCATGATTCATGATTTAATTCATGATTCATGATTCAATTCATGATTCATTTCATGATTCATGATTCATGATTCAATTCATGATTAATGATTCATGATTCATGATTGAATTCATGATTCATTCCATAATTCATGATTCAATTAATGATTTATGATTCAATTCATGATTCATGATTCAATTCATGAATTATGATTCATGATTCGATTCATGATTCATGATTCAATTCATGATTCTTGATTCTATTCATGATTTATTATTCAATTCATGATTCAATTCATAATTCATGATTCAATATTTGATTCATGATTCAATTCATGATTCATGATTTATGATTCAATTCATGAGTCATGATTCATGAATCAATTCATGATTCATAATTCATTTCATGATTCATGATTCAAATCATGATTCAATTCATGATTCATGATTCAATTCATGATTAATGATTCAATTCATGATTCACGATTCACGATTCATGATTCATGATTCGATTCTTGATTCATGATTCATGATTCAATTCATGAATTATGATTCATGATTTAATTCATGATTCATGATTCAATTAATGATTCATGATTTGATTCATGATTCATAATTCATGATTCAATTCATGATTCATGATTCAATTCATGATTCATGATTAATGATTCGATTCATGATTCTATTCATGATTCATGATTCATGATTCAATTCATGATTCATGATTCAATTCATGATTCATGATTAATGATTCAATTCATGATTCAATTCATGATTCATGAATTATGATTCGATTCATGATTCATGATTCAATTCATAATTCATGATTCGATTCATGATTCGATTCATGATTCATGATTCATGATTCAATTCATGATTCATGATTCAATTCATGATTCATGATTAATGATTCGAATTATGATTCTATTCATGATTCATGATTCATGATTCAATTCATGATTCATGATTCAATTCATGATTCATGATTAATTATTCAATTCATGATTCATGAATTATGATTCGATTCATGATTCATGATTCAATTCATAATTCATGATTCGATTCATGATTCGATTCATGATTCATGATTCATGATTCAATTCATGATTCATGATTCAATTCATGATTCATGATTCATTTTATGATTTATGATTCAATTCATGATTCATGATTTATGATTCGATTCATGATTCATGATTCAATTCATGATTAATGATTCAATTCATGATTCACGATTCATGATTCATGATTCGATTCATGATTCAATTCATGATTTATGATTCAATTCATGATTCATGTTTCGATTTATGATTCTTGATTCGATCCATGATTCATGATTCATGATTAAATTAATGAATTATGATTCATGATTCAATTCATGATTCATGATTCAATTAATGATTCATGATTTGATTCATGATTCATAATTCATGATTCATGATTCGGTTCATGATTCATGATTCGATTCATGATTCATGATTCATTTCATGATTCATGATTAAATTCATGATTCATGATTCAATATATGATTCACGGTTCATGATTCATGATTCGATTCATGATTCATAAATCGATTCATGATTCATGATTCATGATTCGAATTATTATTCATGGTTCGATTCATGATTCATGATTTATGATTTGATTCATGGTTCATGATTTAATTCATGATTCATGATTCATGATTCAATTCATGATTCATGATTCATGATTCGATTCATGATTCTATTCATGATTCATGATTCATGATTCAATTCATGTTTAATGATTCGATTCATGATTCATGATTCGATTCATGATTCATGATTTGATTCATGATTCATTATTTAATTCATGATTCATGATTCATGATTCAATTCATGATTCATGATTCATGATTCATGATTCATGATTCAATTCATGATTCAATTCATGATTCATTTCATGATTCATGATTTAATTCATGATTCATAATTCATGATTCAATTCATGCGTCATTAATCAATTCATGATTCATGATTCAATTCATGAATTATGATTCATGATTCGATTCATGATTCATGATTCAATTCATGATTCATGATTCAATTCATGATTCATGATTCAATTCATGATTCATGATTCGATTTATGATTTATCATTCGATATTTGATTCATGATTTATGATTCAATTCATGATTCATGATTAATTTCCTGATTCAATTCATGATTCAGTTCATGATTCATTTCATGATTCATGATTCATGATTCAATTCATGATTTATGATTCAATTCATGATTCATGATTCAATTCATGATTCATGATTCATGATTCAATTCATGATTCTATTCACAAATCATGATGTAATTCATGATTCATGATTCGATTCATGATTCATGATTCAATTCATTATTCATGATTCATGATTTGATTCATGATTCATGATTCATGATTCGATTCATGATTCATGATTTATGATTCGATTCATGATTCATGATTTGATTCATGATTCATTTCATGATTCATGATTCATGATTCAATTCATGATTAATGATTCATGATTCATGATTGAATTCATGATTCATTCCATAATTCATGATTCAATTAATGATTTATGATTCAATTCATGATTCATGATTCAATTCATGAATTATGATTCATGATTCGATTCATGATTCATGATTCAATTCATGATTCTTGATTCTATTCATGATTTATTATTCAATTCATGATTCAATTCATAATTCATGATTCAATATTTGATTCATGATTCATGATTCAATTCATGATTCATGATTTATGATTCAATTCATGAGTCATGATTCATGAATCAATTCATGATTCATAATTCATTTCATGATTCATGATTCATGATTCAAATCATGATTCAATTCATGATTCATGATTCAATTCATGATTAATGATTCAATTCATGATTCACGATTCATGATTCATGATTCGATTCATGATTCAATTCATGATTTATGATTCAATTCATGATTCATGTTTCGATTTATGATTCTTGATTCGATCTAAGATTCATGATTCATGATTCATGATTCGATTCTTGATTCATGATTCATGATTCAATTCATGATTCATGATTTGATTCATGATTCATAATTCATGATTCATGATTCGGTTCATGATTCATGATTCAATTCATGATTCATGATTCAATATATGATTCACGGTTCATGATTCATTATTCGATTCATGATTCATGAATCGATTCATGATTCATGATTCATGATTCGAATTATGATTCATGGTTCGATTCATGATTCATGACTCATGATTTAATTCATGGTTCATGATTTGATTCATGATTCATGATTCATGATTCAATTCATGATTCATGATTCAATTCATGATTCATGATTAATGATTCGATTCATGATTCTATTCATGATTCATGATCAGGGGCGGACTGGCCATCTGGCACTTCTGGCAAATGCCAGAAGGGCCGATGGCCAGAAGGGGCGGTCCGCATGTCCGCCGAGCAGCAGCACCCTGCGCGCTGCTCGGCGGACGGAGAGTCAGTGACTGGCGACTATGTGAGTAATCACATGGGACGGCACCACGCCACAGTCGCCGTCCCATGGGATTACTGCATAGTCGGCAGTCATTGATTCTCCGTTGGCTGACCAGCGCGCAGGGTGCTGCTGCTGCTGGATGTAAAAAGGTAAGTGTCTGTGTGTGTAAGTAATAGTGTGGCAAACAGTGGGGCTGGCAAACTGGGGCAAACAAACAAACAGTGGAGGAAAAACAGTGGGGCTAACAAACAAACAAACAGTGGGGCTAACAAACAAGCAGTGGAGGAAAAACAGTGGGGCTAACAAACAAACAAACAGTGGGGCTAACAAACAAACAAACAGTGGGGCTAACAAACAAACAAACAGTGGGGCTAACAAACAAACAAACAGTGGGGCTAACAAACAAACAGTGGAGGAAAAACAGTGGGGCTAACAAACAAACAGTGGGGCTAACAAACAAACAGTGGGGCTAACAAACAGTGGTGCTAACAAATAAACAGTGGGGCTAACAAACAGTGGAGGAAAAACAGTGGGGCTAACAACCAGACAGTGGGGCTAACAACCAGACAGTGGGGCTAACAACCAGTGGGGCTAACAACCAGTGGGGCTAACAACCAGTGGGGCTAACAGTGTGGCTGTGGGGCTAATTTTGTGCATGTGTGGCCCCATGTTGCTATAGTGTACGTGCGTGTTTGGCCATGTTCATATAGTGTGCGCGAGCGCAGTATTTTAATATAATATGTTAGAGAAGGGAGGATCTTAATATAGTGTGGGAGGTAGGCTATTTAATGGTGGAGTGTAGGTGGGGGCTAATTATTTAAGGTGAGGTGAAAGAACCTTTAATTTAATGCTGGGGTGGTTTAGGGCTATCAATTGAATATGGGGCTGATTTTGGGGAGAAGGGCTATTTATTGAATGTGAATATAAATTATTTATTGTCGGGATTGGTTGTGGAAAATGGCTATATTTATTACATTTTAATGCTATTTAATTTATTGCTGGGACTGTTTGGAGGGAGGGAAATATGTCTTGAGTAAATGGGTATACTGTTAATTTTATGTTGGGGCTGGTTGGAGGGAAATTGGTCTACTTAATTAATGTGAATATTATTATTGTGGGGACTGGAGGTAGGCCTAATTATAAAACGTGAGTGCTATTGTTTTAACATTGGGGCTGGTTGGAGTTTTCTAAATCTCATGTACCCATTTTTTTTTTCAAAATAGGGCATCCAATATTCCAGGTTCGAGACAAGAATGAACTGAGCTAAAGAAACCATCTGCTACAAGTGGTGAAAGTGACCAAGACAGGTAGGAGAGAGCAGGACAGTCTGCCAACTGTCCTGAATCTGGTAGGGCAGTCCTGAATTTGGATGACTGTCTCCCTTAGTCAGGATTTGGTCCGACTGCAAGGACAGTTGGGAGGTATGTCCCGCTTCACAACGTACTGCTTGTGAAGGCAACGCTGTGTGCTTCTAACAGTAGGGCCTGTGTATTTGTCTAAAATGTAATGTATTATTATAATGTATGTATCAATGCCCCATGTTGGCCACACCCACAACACAATGAGGTCACGCCGTGTTCAGCGCCACCGCTACGCGGCGGCACATATTTTCATTCCTGCTGGAACTGAGGTGGGCCTGTGTACCTTAAATGCCAGGGCTGATTTTTAGTCCCAGTCCGGCCCTGTTCATGATTCATGATTCAATTCATGATTCATGATTCAATTCATGATTCATGATTAATGATTCAATTCATGATTCAATTCATGATTCATGAATTATGATTCGATTCATGATTCATGATTGAATTCATAATTCATGATTCGATTCATGATTCGATTCATGATTCATGATTCATGATTCAATTCATGATTCATGATTCAATTCATGATTCATGATTCATTTTATGATTTATGATTCAATTCATGATTCATGATTTATGATTCGATTCATGATTCATGATTCAATTCATGATTAATGATTCAATTCATGATTCACGATTCATGATTCATGATTCGATTCATGATTCAATTCATGATTTATGATTCAATTCATGATTCATGTTTCGATTTATGATTCTTGATTCGATCCATGATTCATGATTCATGATTCAATTAATGAATTATGATTCATGATTCAATTCATGATTCATGATTCAAATAATGATTCATGATTTGATTCATGATTCATAATTCATAATTCATGATTCGGTTCATGATTCATGATTCGATTCATGATTCATGATTCATTTCATGATTCATGATTAAATTCATGATTCATGATTCAATATATGATTCACGGTTCATGATTCATGATTCGATTCATGATTCATAAATCGATTCATGATTCATGATTCATGATTCGAATTATTATTCATGGTTCGATTCATGATTCATGACTCATGATTTGATTCATGGTTCATGTTTTAATTCATGATTCATGATTCATGATTCAATTCATGATTCATGATTCATGATTCGATTCATGATTCTATTCATGATTCATGATTCATGATTCAATTCATGTTTAATGATTCGATTCATGATTCATGATTCGATTCATGATTCATGATTTGATTCATGATTCATTATTTAATTCATGATTCATGATTCATGATTCATGATTTAATTCATGATTCATAATTCATGATTCAATTCATGCGTCATTAATCAATTCATGATTCATGATTCAATTCATGAATTATGATTCATGATTCGATTCATGATTCATGATTCAATTCATGATTCATGATTCGATTCATGATTCATGATTCAATTCATGATTCATGATTCGATTTATGATTTATCATTCGATATTTGATTCATGATTTATGATTCAATTCATGATTCATGATTAATTTCCTGATTCAATTCATGATTCAGTTCATGATTCATTTCATGATTCATGATTCATGATTCAATTCATGATTTATGATTCAATTCATGATTCATGATTCAATTCATGATTCATGATTCATGATTCAATTCATGATTCTATTCACAAATCATGATGTAATTCATGATTCATGATTCGATTCATGATTCATGATTCAATTCATTATTCATGATTCATGATTTGATTCATGATTCATGATTCATGATTCGATTCATGATTCATGATTTATGATTCGATTCATGATTAATGATTCATGATTCGATTCATGATTCATGATTCATGATTTGATTCATGATTTATGATTCATGATTCGATTCATGATTCATGATTCATGATTTATAAATCATGATTCAATTCATGATTAAATTTATGATTCATGATTCAATTCATAATTAATTTCATTATTCATGATTTAATTGATGATTTATAATTCATGATTCATGATTTGATTCATGATTCATGATTTGATTCATGATTCATGATTCAATTCATGATTAATGATTCATGATTCATGATTAAATTCATGATTCAATTTATGATTCATTTCATGAATCATGATTCATGATTCATTTCATGATTCATGATTCATGATTTAATTCATGATTCATTATTCATGATTCAATTAATGTTTCATGATTCAATTCATGATTCATGATTCAATTCATGAATTATGATTCATTATTCAATTCATGATTTATGATTCAATTCATGATTCATTAATTCATGATTTATTTCATGATTCATGATTCATTTCATGATTCATGATTCATGATTAAATTCATGTTTAAAGATTCGATTCATGATTCATGATTCGATTCATGATTCATGATTCATGATTTGATTCATGATTCATGATTTAATTCATGATTCATGATTCAATTCATGATTCATGATTCAATTCATGATTCATGATTTAATTCATGATTCATGATTCATGATTCAATTCATGTTTAATGATTCGATTCATGATTCATGATTCGATTCATGATTCATGATTTGATTCATGATTCATGATTGAATTCATGATTCATGATTCATGATTTAATTCATAATTCATTTCATGATTCATGATTCATGATTCAATTCATGATTAATGATTCATGATTCATGATTCATGATTGAATTCATTAATCATTTCATAATTCATGATTCAATTCATGATTCATGATTCAATTCATGAATTATGATTCATGATTCGATTCATGATTCATGATTCAATTCATGATTCATGATTCATAATTCGATTCATGATTCAATTCATGATTCATTTCATTATTCATGATTCATGATTCAATTCATGATTCATGATTCAATTCATGATTAATGATTCATGATTCATGATTCAATTAATGATTCAATTCATGATTCATGATTGAATTCATGATTCATTTTATAATTCATGATTCAATTCATGATTCATGATTCAATTCATGATTCATGATTCAATTCATGAATTATGATTCATGATTCGATTCATGATTCATGATTCAATTCATGATTTATGATTCGATTCATGATTTATGATTCAATTCATGATTCAATACATGAGTCATGATTCGATATTTGATTCATGATTCATGATTCAATTAATGATTCAATTCATGATTCATGATTCATGATTGAATTCATGATTCATTTCATGATTCATGATTCAATTCATGATTCATGATTCATGATTCATGATTCATGATTCATTTCATGATTCATGATTCAATTCATGATTCATGATTCATGATTCAAATCATGATTCATGATTTGATTCATGGTTCATAATTTAAGTCATGATTCATGATTCATGATTCAATTCATAATTCATAATTCATGATTCTATTCATGATTCTATTCATGAATCATAATTCAATTCATTATTCATGATTCAATTCATGATTCATGAATTATGATTTGATTCATGATTAATGATTCGATTCATGATTCATGATTTAATTCATGATTCATGAATCAATTCATGATTCATGATTCATGATTCATGATTTAATTTATGATTTATGATTCATGATTCATGATTCAATTCATGATTCATGATTCAATTCATGATTTATGATTCAATTCATGATTTATGATTTATAATTCAATTCATGTTTCATGAGTCGATTCATAATTCATGATTCATGATTTGATTCATTAATCATGATTCATGATTCATGATTAATGATTCGTTTCATGATTCATGATTCATGATTCAATTCATGATTCATTTCATGATTCAATTCATGATTCATGATTCAATTCATGATTCATGATTCATTATTCGATACATGATTCATTCTTCATGATTCATGATTAATGATTCGATTCATGATTCATGATTCAATTCATGATTCATTTCATGATTTATGATTCAATTCATGATTCATGATTTAATTCATGATTCATGATTCAATTCATGATTCATGATTCATGATTCATGATTCAATTCATGATTCAATTCATGATTCAATTCATGATTCATTTCATGATTCATGATTTAATTCATGAATTATAATTCATGATTCAATTCATGCGTCATTAATTAATTCATGATTCATGATTCAATTCATGAATTATGATTCATGATTTGATTCATGATTCAATTCATGATTCATGATTCGATTCATGATTCATGATTCAATTCATGATTCATGATACGATTTATGATTTATCATTCGATATTTGATTCATGATTTATGATTCAATTCATGATTCATGATTAATTTCATGATTCAATTCATGATTCAGTTCATGATTCATTTCATGATTCATGATTCAATTCATGATTCATGATTCATGATTCAATTCATGATTTATGATTCAATTCATGATTCATGATTCAATTCATGATTCATGATTCATGATTCAATTCATGATTCTATTCACAAATCATGATGTAATTCATGAGTCATGATTTTTGATTCATGATCCATGATTTATGATTCATAAATCATGATTTATGATTCATGATTCAATTCATGATTCATGATTCGATTCATGATTCATGATTCAATTCATTATTCATGATTCATGATTTGATTCATGATTCATAATTCATGATTCGATTCATGATTCATGATTTATGATTCGATTCATGATTAATGATTCATGATTCGATTCATGATTCATGATTCATGATTTGATTCATGATTTATGATTCATGATTCGATTCATGATTCATGATTCATGATTCTTTTCATGAATGATGATTCATGATTCAATTCATGATTTTATTCATGATTCATGATTCAATTCATGATTCATGATTCATGATTCATAAATCATGATTCAATTCATGATTCAATTTATGATTCATGATTCAATTCATGATTAATTTCATGATTCATGATTTAATTCATGATTTATAATTCATGATTCATGATTCGATTCATGATTCATGATTCATGATTCATGATTCATGATTTGATTCATGATTCATGATTTGATTCATGATTCATGATTCAATTCATGATTAATGATTCATGATTCATGATTCAATTCATGATTCAATTCATGATTCATTTCATGATTCATGATTCATGATTCATTTCATGATTCATGATTCATGATTTAATTCATGATTCATTATTCATGATTCAATTCATGTTTCATGATTCAATTCATGATTCATGATTCAATTCATGAATTATGATTCATGATTCAATTCATGATTTATGATTCAATTCATGATTCATTAATTCATGATTTATTTCATGATTCATGATTCATTTCATGATTCATGATTCATGATTCAATTCATGTTTAATGATTCGATTCATGATTCATGATTCGATTCATGATTCATGATTTGATTCATGATTTATGATTTAATTCATGATTCATGATTCATGATTTAATTCATGATTCATGATTCAATTCATGAATAATGATTTATGATTCATGATTCACGATTCAATTAATGAGTCAATTCATGATTCATATCATGATTCATGATTCATGATTCATTTCATGATTCATGATTCATGATTGAATTCATGATTCATTTCATAATTCATGATTCAATTCATGATTCATGATTCAATTCATGAATTATGATTCATGATTCGATTCATGATTCATGATTCAATTCATGATTCATGATTTATGATTCAATTCATGATTCATGATTCAATTCATGATTCATGATTCGATATTTGATTCATGATTCATGATTCAATTCATGATTCATAATTTATTTCATGGTTCAATTCATGATTCAGTTCATGATTCATTTCATGATTCATGATTCAATTCATGATTCATGATTCATAATTCGATTCATGATTCATGATTCGATTCATAATTCATGATTCATGATTCGATTCATGATTCATGATTCATGATTCAATTCATGAATTATGATTCATGATTCGATTCATGATTCATGATTCATGATTCAATTCATGATTCATGATTCAATTCATGATTCATTAATCCATGATTTATTTCATGATTCATGATTCATTTCATGATTCATGATTCATGATTCAATTTATGTTTAATGATTCGATTCATGATTCATGATTCGATTTATGATTAATGATTCATGATTTGATTCATGATTCATGATTTAATTCATGATTCATGATTCATGATTCATGATTCAATTCATGATTCATTTCATGATTCATGATTCATGATTCAATTCTTGATTAATGATTCATGATTCATGATTCATGATTCAATTCATGAATTATGATTCATGATTCGATTCATGATTCATGATTTAATTCATGATTCATGATTCGATTCATGATTTATTATTCAATTCATGATTCATGATTTATTTCATGGTTCAATTCATGATTTAGTTCATGATTCATTTCATGATTCATGATTCAATTCATGATTCATGATTCAATTGATGATTCACAATTCATGATTCATGATTCAATTCATGATTTATGATTCATGATTCAAATCATGATTCAATTCATGATTCATGATTCAATTCATGAGTCATGATTCATGAATCAATTCATGATTCATGATTCATTTCATGATTCATGATTCATGATTCAATTCATGATTCACGATTCATGATTCATGATTCGATTTATGATTCAATTCATGATTCATGATTCAATTCATGATTCATGTTTCGATTTATGATTCATGATTCGATCCATGATTCATGATTCATGATTCGATTCTTGATTCATGATTCATGATTCAATTCATGAATTATGATTCATGATTCGATTCATGATTCATGATTATATTAATGATTCATGATTTGATTCATGATTCATAATTCATGATTCATGATTCGGTTCATGATTCATGATTCGATTCATGATTAATTTCATGATTCATGATTCCATTCATGATTCATGATTCAATATATGATTCACGGTTCATGATTCAGGATTCGATTCATGATTCATGATTCGATTCATGATTCATGATTCGAATTATGATTCATGGTTCGATTCATGATTCATGACTCATGATTTGATTCATGGTTCATGATTTGATTCATGATTCATGATTCATGATTCGATTCATGATTCATGATTCATGATTCAATTCATGATTCATGATTCATGATTCGATTCATGATTCTATTCATGATTCATGATTCATGATTCAATTCATGATTCATGATTCAATTCATGATTCATGATTAATGATTCAATTCATGATTCAATTCATGATTCATGAATTATGATTCGATTCATGACTCATGATTCAATTCATAATTCATGATTCGATTCAAGATTCAATTCATGATTCATGATTCATGATTCAATTCATGATTCATGATTCAATTCATGATTCATGATTCATTTTATGATTTATGATTCAATTCATGATTCATGATTCATGATTCGATTCATGATTCATGATTCAATTCATGATTCATGATTCGATTCATGATTCATGATTCATGATTCAATTCATGTTTCATGATTCGATTCATGATTCATGATTAATGATTCGATTCATGATTTATGATTCATGATTCAATTCATGATTCATTTCATGATTCATGATTCAATTCATGATTTATGATTCAATTCATGATTCATGATTCATTATTCGATTCATGATTCATGCTTCATGATTCATGATTAATGATTCGATTCATGATTCATGATTCAATTCATGATTCATGATTCAATTCATGATTCATTATTCGATTCATGATTAATGCTTCATGATTTATGATTAATGATTCGATTCATGATTCATGATTCAATTCATGATTCATTTCATGATTTATGATTCAATTCATGATTCATGATTCAATTCAAGATTCATGATTTAATTCATGATTCATGATTCATGATTCATGGTTCAGTTCATGATTCATTTTATGATTCATGATTCATGATTCAATTCATGATTCATATCATGATTCATGATTCATGATTCATTTCATGATTCATGATTCATGATTCATTTCATGATTCATGATTCAATTCATGATTCATTTCATAATTCATGATTCAATTCATGATTCATGATTCAATTCATGAATTATGATTCATGATTTGATTCATGATTCATTATTCAATTCATGATTCATGATTCAATTTATGATTCATGATTCGATTCATGATTTATGATTCAAACCATGATTCATGATTCAATTCATGATTCATGATTTATTTCATGGTTCAATTCATGATTCAGTTTATGATTCATTTCATGATTCACGATTCAATTCATGATTCATGATTCATAATTCGATTCATGATTCAATTCATGATTCATTTCATTATTCATGATTCATGATTCAATTCATGATTCATGATTCAATTCATGATTCATTCTATAATTCATGATTCAATTCATGATTCATGATTCAATTCATGATTCATGATTCAATTCATGAATTATGATTCATGATTCGATTCATGATTCATGATTCAATTCATGATTCATGATTCGATTCATGATTTATGATCCAATTCATGATTCAATACATGATTCATGATTCGATATTTGATTCATGATTCAATTCATGATTCGTGATTTATTTCATGGTTCAATTCATGATTCAGTTCATGATTCATTTCATGATTCATTATCCATTTCATGAATCATGATTCATGATTCAATTGATGATTCACAATTCATGATTCATGATTCAATTCATGATTTAAGATTTATGATTCAAATCATGATTCAAATCATGATTCATGATTCAATTCATGAGTCATGATTCATGATTCAAATCATGATTCAATTAATGATTCATGATTCAATTCATGATTCACGATTCATGATTCATGATTCGATTCATGATTCAATTCATGATTCATGATTCAATTCATGATTCATGATTTGATTTATGATTCATGATTCGATCCATGATTCATGATTCATGATTCATGATTCGATTCATGATTCATGATTCATGATTCAATTCATCAATTATGATTCATGATTCGATTCATCATTCATGATTCAATTAATGATTCATGATTCGATTCATGATTCATAAATCATGATTCATGATTCGATTCATGATTTGATTCATGATTCATGATTCATTTTATGATTTATGATTCGATTCATAATTCATGATTCATGATTCAATTCATGATTCATTATTCAATTCATGATTCAATTAATGATTTATGATTCAATTCATGATTCAATTCATGATTCATGAATTTTGATTCGATTCATGATTCATGATTCATGATTCAATTTATGATTCATGATTCGATTCATGATTCGATTCATGATTCAATTCATGATTCATGATTCATTTCATGATTCATGATTCATTTCATGATACAGGATTTAATTCATGATTCATGATTTATTTCATGATTCATGATTTAATTCATGATTCATGATTCATGATTCAATTCATGATTCATTATTTAATTCATGATTCATGATTCATGATTCAATTCATGATTCAATTCATGATTCATGAATTTTGATTCGATTCATGATTCATGATTCGATTCATGATTCAATTCATGATTCATGATTCATTTCATGATTCATGATTCAATTCATGATTCATGATTCATTTTATGATTTATGATTTAGTTCATGATTCATGATTCATGATTCGATTCATGATTCATGATTCAATTCATGATTCATGATTCAATTCATGATTCATTATTCATGATTCAATTCATGTTTCATGATTCGATTCATGATTCATGATTCATGATTCGATTCATGATTCATGATTCATGATTAATGATTCGATTCATGATTCATGATTCATGATTCAATTCATGATTCATTTCATGATTAATGATTCAATTCATGATTTATGATTCAATTCATGATTCATGATTCATTATTCCATTCATGATTCATGCTTCATGATTTATGATTAATGATTCGATTCATAATTCATGATTCAATTCATGATTCATGATTCAATTCATGATTCACGATTCATTATTCGATTCATGATTCATGCTTCATGATTTATGATTAATGATTCGATTCATGATTCATGATTCAATTCATGATTCATTTCATGATTTATGATTCAATTCATGACTCATGATTCAATTCAAGATTCATGATTTAATTCATGATTCATGATTCCATTCATGATTCAATTTATGATTAATGATTCATGATTCATGATTCAATTCATGATTCATATCATGATTCATGATTCATGATTCATTTCATGATTCATGATTCATGATTCATTTCATGATTCATGATTCATGATTGAATTCATGATTCATTTCATAATTCATGATTCATGATT
This sequence comes from Mixophyes fleayi, assembly GCF_038048845.1. Taxonomy (NCBI): domain Eukaryota; kingdom Metazoa; phylum Chordata; class Amphibia; order Anura; family Limnodynastidae; genus Mixophyes; species Mixophyes fleayi. The sequence continues at coordinate 25,356 of NW_027446548.1, read as the reverse complement.
CAATTCATGAATTATGATTCATGATTTGATTCATGATTCATGATTCAATTCATGATTCATGATTCATGATTCGAATCATGATTTATGATTCAAATCATGATTCATGATTCAATTCATGAGTCATGATTCATGAATCAATTCATGATTCATGATTCATTTCATGATTCATGATTCAAATCATGATTCACGATTCATGATTCATGATTCGATTCATGATTCAATTCATGTTTCATGATTCGATTCATGATTCATGATTCATGATTCATGATTAATGATTCTATTCATGATTCATGATTCATGATTCAATTCATGCTTCTTGATTCATGATTCATGATTTAATTCATGATTTATGATTCAATTCATGATTCATGATTCATTATTTGATTCATGATTCCTGCTTCATGATTCATGATTAATGATTCGATTCATGATTCATGATTCAATTCATGATTCATTATTCATGATTCAATTCATGTTTCATGATTCGATTTATAATTCATGATTCATGATTCGATTCATGATTCATGATTCATGATTCATGATTAATGATTCGATTCATGATTCATGATTCATGATTCAATTCATGATTCATTTCATGATTTATGATTGAATTCATGATTCATTATTCCATTCATGATTCATGCTTCATGATTTATGATTAATGATTCGATTCATGATTCATGATTCAATTCATGATTCATTTCATGATTTATGATTCAATTCATGACTCATGATTCAATTCAAGATTCATGATTTAATTCATGATTCATGATTCATGATTCAATTCATGATTCATATCATGATTCATGATTCATGATTCATTTCATGATTCATGATTCATGATTTATTTCATGATTCATGATTCATGATTGAATTCATGATTCATTTCATAATTCATGATTCAATTCATGATTCATGATTCAATTCATGAATTATGATTCATGATTTGATTCATGATTCATGATCCAATTCATGATTTATGATTTAATTCATGATTCATGATTCGATTCATGATTCGATATTTGATTCATGATTCATGATTCAATTCATGATTCATGATTTATTTCATGGTTAAATTCATGATTCAGTTCATGATTCATTTCATGATTCACGATTCATTTCATGATTCATGATTCAATTCATGATTCATGATTCAATTCATGAATTATGATTCATGATTTGATTCATGATTCATGATTCATGATTCATGATTCGATTCATGATTTATGATTCAAACCATGATTCATGATTCAATTCATGATTCATGATTCAATTCATGAATTATGATTCATGATTCGATTCATGATTCATGATTCAATTCATGATTCATGATTCGATTCATGATTCATGATTCAATTCATGAATTATGATTCATGATTCGATTCATGATTCATGATTCAATTCATGATTCATGATTCGATTCATGATTTATGATTCAATTCATGATTCAATACATGATTCATGATTCGATATTTGATTCATGATTCATGATTCAATTCATGATTCATGATTTATTTCATGGTTCAATTCATGATTCAATACATGATTCATGATTCGATATTTGATTCATGATTCATGATTCAATTCATGATTCTTGATTTATTTCATGGTTCAATTCATGATTCAGTTCATGATTCATTTCATGATTCATGATTCAATTCACGATTCATGATTCATGATTCGATTCATGATTCAATTCATGTTTCATGATTCGATTCATGATTCATGATTCATGATTCGATTCATGATTCATGATTCATGATTCATGATTAATGATTCTATTCATGATTCATGATTCATGATTCAATTCATGCTTCATGAATTATGATTCATGATTTAATTCATGATTTATGATTCAATTCATGATTCATGATTCATTATTTGATTCATGATTCCTGCTTCATGATTCATGATTAATGATTCGATTCATGATTCATGATTCAATTCATGATTCATTATTCATGATTCAATTCATGTTTCATGATTCGATTCATGATTCATGATTCATGATTCGATTCATGATTCATGATTCATGATTCATGATTAATGATTCGATTCATGATTCATGATTCATGATTCAATTCATGATTCATTTCATGATTCATGATTCAATTCATGATTTATGATTGAATTCATGATTCATTATTCCATTCCTGATTCATGCTTCATGATTTATGATTAATGATTCGATTCATGATTCAATTCATGATTTATTTCATGATTTATGATTCAATTCATGACTCATGATTCAATTCAAGATTCATGATTTAATTCATGATTCATGATTCGATTCATGATTTATGATTCAAACCATGATTCATGATTCAATTCATGATTCGATATTTGATTCATGATTCATGATTCAATTCATGATTCATGATTTATTTCATGGTTAAATTCATGATTCAGTTCATGATTCATTTCATGATTCACGATTCATTTCATGATTCATGATTCATAATTCGATTCATGATTCAATTCATGATTCATTTCATTATTCATGATTCATGATTTATTTCATGATTCATGATTCAATTCATGATTAATGATTAATGATTCAATTCATGATTCATTCAATAATTCATGATTCAATTCATGATTCATGATTCAATTCATGATTCATGATTCAATTCATGAATTATGATTCATGATTCGATTCATGATTCATGATTCATGATTCGATTCATGATTTATGATTCAATTCATGATTCAATACATGATTCATGATTCGATATTTGATTCATGATTCATGATTCAATTCATGATTCATGATTTATTTCATGGTTCAATTCATGATTCAGTTCATGATTCATTTCATGATTCATGATTCAATTCATGATTCATGATTCATGATTCAATTGATGATTCACAATTCATGATTAGTGATTCGATTCATGATTCATGATTCATGATTCGATTCATGATTCTAATCATGATTCATGATTCATGATTCAATTCATGATTGAATTCATGATTCATGATTCATGATTCAATTCATGATTGAATTCATGATTCATGAATTTTGATTCGATTCATGATTCATGATTCATGATTCAATTTATGAATCATGATTCATGATTCATGATTCGATTCATGATTCATGATTCGATTCATGATTCAATTCATGATTCATGATTCATTTCATGATTCATGATTCAATTCATGATTCATGATTCATTTCATGATTCATGATTCAATTTATAATTCATGATTCAATTCATGATTCATGATTCATGATTCATGATTCATGATTCAATTCATGATTCATGATTCATGATTCATGATTCAATTCATGATTCATGATTCGATTCATGATTCATGATTCGATTCATGATTCAATTCATGATTCATGATTCATTTCATGATACATGATTCAATTCATGATTCAAGATTTATTTCATGATTCATGATTCAATTCATGATTCATGATTCATGATTCATGATTCAATTCATGATTCATGATTCGATTCATGATTCATGATTCAATTCATGATTCATGATTCAATTAATGATTCATGATTCATGATTCAATTCATGTTTCATGATTTGATTCATGATTCGATTCATGATTCATGATTCATGATTCATGATTAATAATTCAAATCATGATTCATGACTCATGATTCAATTCATGATTCATGATTCAATTCATGATTTATGATTCAATTCATGATTCATGATTCATTATTCGATTCATGATTCATGCTTCATGATTCAATTCATGATTCATGATTCATGATTCATGATTCAATTCATGATTTATGATTCGATTCATGATTCATGATTCGATTCATGATTCATGATTCAATTAATGATTCATGATTCATGATTCAATTCATGATTCATGATTTGATTCATGATTCGATTCATGATTCATGATTCATGATTCATGATTAATAATTCAAATCATGATTCATGACTCATGATTCAATTCATGATTCATGATTCATGCTTCATGATTCAATTCATGATTCATGATTCATGATTCATGATTCAATTCATGATTCATGATTCGATTCATGATTCATGATTCAATTCATGATTCATGATTCAATTAATGATTCATGATTCATGATTCAATTCATGTTTCATGATTTGATTCATGATTCGGTTCATGATTCATGATTCATGATTCATGATTAATAATTCAAATCATGATTCATGACTCATGATTCAATTCATGATTCATGATTCAATTCATGATTTATGATTCAATTCTTGATTCATGATTCATTATTCGATTCATGATTCATGCTTCATGATTCATGATTAATGATTCGATTCATGATTCATGATTCAATTTATGATTCATGATTCAATTCATGATTCATGATTCATTATTTGATTCATGATTCATGCTTCATGATTGAATTCATGATTCATTTCATAATTCATGATTCAATTCATGATTCATGATTCAATTCATGAATTATGATTCATGATTTGATTCATGATTCATGATTCGATTCATGATTTATGATTCAAACCATGATTCATGATTCAATTCATGATTTGATATTTGATTCATGATTCATGATTCAATTCATGATTCATGATTTATTTCATGGTTAAATTCATGATTCAGTTCATGATTCATTTCATGATTCACGATTCATTTCATGATTCATGATTCATAATTCAATTCATGATTCAATTCATGATTCATTTCATTATTCATGATTCATGATTTATTTCATGATTCATGATTCATTTCATGATTCATGATTCAATTCATGATTCATGATTCAATTCATGATTTATGATTCATGATTCAATTCATGATTCATGATTCATGATTCAATTCATGATTCATGATTCGATTCATGATTCATGATTCGATTCAAGATTCGATTCATGATTCATTTCATGATACATGATTCAATTCATGATTCATGATTTATTTCATGATTCATGATTCAATTCATGATTCATGATTCAATTCATGATTCATGATTCGATTCATGATTCATGTTTCAATTCATGATTCATGATTCAATTAATGATTCATGATTCATGATTCAATTCATGATTAATAATTCAAATCATGATTCATGACTCATGATTCAATTCATGATTCCTGATTCAATTCATGATTTATGATTCAATTCATGATTCATGATTCATTATTCGATTCATGATTCATGCTTCATGATTCATGATTAATGATTCGATTCTTGATTCATGATTCAATTTATGATTCATGATTCAATTCATGATTCATGATTTATTATTCGATTCATGATTCATGCTTCATGATTGAATTCATGATTCATTTCATAATTCATGATTCAATTCATGATTCATGATTCAATTCATGAATTATGATTCATGATTTGATTCATGATTCATGATTCAATTCATGATTCATGATTCAATTCATGATTCATGATTTGTTTCATGATTTATGATTCAAACCATGATTCATGATTCAATTCATGATTCGATATTTGATTCATGATTCATGATTCAATTCATGATTCATGATTTATTTCATGGTTAAATTCATGATTCAGTTCATGATTCATTTCATGATTCACGATTCATTTCATGATTCATGATTCATAATTCGATTCATGATTCAATTCATGATTCATTTCATTATTCATGATTCATGATTTATTTCATGATTCATGATTCAATTCATGATTAATGATTGAATTCATGAATCATTCTATAATTCATGATTCAATTCATGATTCATGATTCAATTCATGAATTATGATTCATGATTCGATTCATGATTCATGATTCGATTCATGATTTATGATTCAATTCATGATTCAATACATGATTCATGATTCGATATTTGATTCATGATTCATGATTCAATTCATGATTCATGATTTATTTCATGGCTCAATTCATGATTCAGTTCATGATTCATTTCATGATTCATGATTCAATTCATGATTCATGATTCATGATTCAATTGATGATTCACAATTCATGATTCATGATTCGATTCATGATTCATGATTCATGATTCAATTCATGATTCATGATTCATGATTCGATTCATGATTCTAATCATGATTCATGATTCATGATTCAATTCATGATTCATGATTCGATTCATGATTCATGATTCAATTCATGATTCATGATTCAATTAATGATTCATGATTCATGATTCAATTCATGTTTCATGATTTGATTCATGATTCGATTCATGATTCATGATTCATGATTCATGATTAATAATTCAAATCATGATTCATGACTCATGATTCAATTCATGATTCATGATTCAATTCATGATTTATGATTTAATTCATGATTCATGATTCATTATTCGATTCATGATTCATGCTTCATGATTCAATTCATGATTCATGATTCATGATTCATGATTCAATTCATGATTCATGATTCGATTCATGATTCATGATTCGATTCATGATTCATGATTCAATTAATGATTCATGATTCATGATTCAATTAATGATTCATGATTTGATTCATGATTCGATTCATGATTCATGATTCATGATTCATGAATAATAATTCAAATCATGATTCATGACTCATGATTCAATTCATGATTCATGATTCATGCTTCATGATTCAATTCATGATTCATGATTCATGATTCATGATTCAATTCATGATTCATGATTCGATTCATGATTCATGATTCAATTCATGATTCATGATTCAATTAATGATTCATGATTCATGATTCAATTCATGTTTCATGATTTGATTCATGATTCGGTTCATGATTCATGATTCATGATTCATGATTCATGATTCAATTCATGATTCATGATTCAATTCATGATTCATGATTCAATTCATGATTTATGATTCAATTCATGATTCATGATTCATTATTCGATTCATGATTCATGCTTCATGATTCATGATTAATGATTCGATTCATTATTTTATGATTCAATTTATGATTCATGATTCAATTCATGATTCATGTATCATTATTTGATTCATGATTCATGCTTCATGATTGAATTCATGATTCATTTCATAATTCATGATTCAATTCATGATTCATGATTCATGATTTGATTCATGATTCATGATTCAATTCATGATTCATGATTCAATTCATGATTCATGATTCGATTCATGATTTATGATTCAAACCATGATTCATGATTCAATTCATGATTTGATATTTGATTCATGATTCATGATTCAATTCATGATTCATGATTTATTTCATGGTTCAATTCATGATTCAGTTCATGATTCATTTCATGATTCATGATTCAATTCATGATTCATGATTCATGATTCAATTGATGATTTACAATTCATGATTCATGATTCGATTCATGATTCATGATTCATGATTCAATTCATGATTCATGATTAATGATTCGATTCATGATTCTAATCATGATTCATGATTCATGATTCAATTCATGATTCAATTCATGATTCATGAATTTTGATTCGATTCATGATTCATGATTCATGATTCAATTTATGATTCATGATTCATGATTCATGATTCGATTCATGATTCATTTCATGATTCATGATTCAATTCATGATTCATGATTCATTTCATGATTCATGATTCAATTCATGATTCATGATTCATTTCATGATTCATGATTCAATTCATGATTCATTATTCAATTCATGATTCATGATTCATGATTCATGATTCAATTCATGATTCATGATTTATGATTCATGATTCAATTCATGATTCATGATTCGATTCATGATTCATGATTCGATTCATGATTCAATTCATGATTCATGATTCATTTCATGATACATGATTCAATTCATGATTCATGATTTTATTTCATGATTCATGATTCAATTCATGATTCATGATTCATGATTCATGATTCAATTCATGATTCATGATTTGATTCATGATTCATGATTCAATTCATGATTCATGATTCAATTAATGATTCATGATTCATGATTCAATTCATGTTTCATGATTTGATTCATGATTCATGATTCAATTCATGATTCATGATTCATGATTCATGATTAATAATTCAAATCATGATTCATGACTCATGATTCAATTCATGATTCATGATTCAATTCATGATTTATGATTCAATTCATGATTCATGATTCATTATTCGATTCATGATTCATGCTTCATGATTCATGCTTCATGATTCATGATTAATGATTCGATTCATGATTCATGATTCAATTTATGATTCATGATTCAATTCATGATTCATGATTCATTATTCGATTCATGCTTCATGCTTCATGATTCATGATTAATGATTTGATTCATGATTCATGATTCAATTCATGATTCATTTCATGATTTATGAGTCAATTCATGATTCATGATTCAATTCAAGATTCATGATTGAATTCATGATTCAATTTATGATTAATGATTCATGATTCATGATTCATGATTCAATTCATGATTCATATCATGATTCATGATTCATGATTCATTTCATGATTCATGATTCATGATTGAATTCATGATTCATTTCATAATTCATGATTCAATTCATGATTCATGATTCAATTCATGAATTATGATTCATGATTTGATTCATGATTCAATTCATGATTCATGATTCATGATTCATGATTCGATTCATGATTTATGATTCAAACCATGATTCATGATTCAATTCATGATTCATGATTCAATTCATGAATTATGATTCATCATTCGATTCATGATTCATGATTCAATTCATGATTCATGATTCGATTCATGATTTATGATTCAATTCATGATTCAATACATGATTCATGATTCGATATTTGATTCATGATTCATGATTCAATTCATGATTCATAATTTATTTCATGGTTCAATTCATGATTCAGTTCATGATTCATTTCATGATTCATGATTCAATTCATGATTCATGATTCATGATTCAATTCATGATTGACAATTCATGATTCATGATTCAATTCATGATTTATGATTCATGATTCAAATCATCATTCAAATCATGATTCATGATTCAATTCATGAGTCATGATTCATGATTCAATTCATGATTCATGATTCAATTAATGATTTATGATTCATGATTCAAATCATGATTCAAATCATGATTCATGATTCAATTCATGAGTCATGATTCATGATTCAATTCATGATTCATGATTTAATTCATGATTCATGATTCATTTCATGATTCATGATTCAAATCATGATTCACGATTCATGATTCATGACTCGATTCATGATTCAATTCATGTTTCATGATTCGATTCATTAATCATGATTCATGATTCGATTCATGATTCATGATTCATAATTCATGATTAATGATTCTATTCATGATTCATGATTCATGATTCAATTCATGATTCATTTCATGATTCATGATTCAATTCATGATTTATGATTCAATTCATGATTTGTGATTCATTATTCAATTCATGCTTCATGATTCATGATTAATGATTCGATTCATGATTCATGATTCAATTCATGATTCATGATTCATTTCATGATTCATGATTCAAATCATGATTCACGATTCATGATTCATGACTCGATTCATGATTCAATTCATGTTTCATGATTCGATTCATGATTCATGATTCATGATTCATGATTCGATTCATGATTCATGATTCATAATTCATGATTAATGATTCTATTCATGATTCATGATTCATGATTCAATTCATGATTCATTTCATGATTCATGATTCAATTCATGATTTATGATTCAATTCATGATTCATGATTCATTATTCAATTCATGATTCATGCTTCATGATTCATGATTAATGATTCGATTCATGATTCAATTCATGATTCATGATTCATTATTCGATTCATGATTCATGCTTCATAATTCATGATTAATTATTCGAATCATGATTCATGATTCAAATCATGATTCATGATTCAATTCATGATTCATTTCATGATTTATGAGTCAATTCATGATTCATGATTCAATTCAAGATTCATGATTCAATTCATGATTCATGATTCATGATTCATGATTCAATTCATGATTCAATTTATGATTAATGATTCATGATTCATGACTCATGATTCATATCATGATTCATGATTCATGTTTCATGATTGAATTCATTATTCATTTCATAATTCATGATTCAATTCATGATTCATGATTCAATTCATGAATTATGATTCATGATTTGATTCATGATTCATGATTCAATTCATGATTCATAATTCAATTCATGATTCATGATTCGATTCATGATTTATGATTCAAACCATGATTCATGATTCAATTCATGATTCATGATTCAATTCAGGATTCATGATTCAATTCATGAATTATGATTCATGATTCGATTCATGATTCATGATTGAATTCATGATTCATGATTTATGATTCAATTCATGATTCAATACATGATTCATCATTCGATATTTGATTCATGATTCATGATTCAATTCATGATTCATGATTCATGATTCATGATTCAATTCATGATTCATGATTCATGATTCATGATATGATTCATGATTCATGATTCATGATTCAATTCATGATTCATGATTCATGAATCAATTCATGAATCATGATTCGATTCATGATTCGATTCATAATTCAATTCATGATTCATTATTCATTTCATGATTCATGATTCAATTCATGATTCATGATTTATTTCATGATTCATGATTCAATTCATGATTCATGATTCAATTCATGATTCATGATTCATGATTCGATTCATGATTCATGATTCAATTCATGATTCATGATTCAACTAATGATTCATGATTCATGATTCAATTCATGTTTCATGATTCGATTCATGATTCATGATTCATGATTCGATTCATGATTCATGATTCATGATTAATGATTCGATTCATGATTCATGATTTATGATTCAATTCATGATTCATTTAATGATTCATGATTCAATTCATGATTTATGATTCAATTCATGATTCATGATGCATTATTCGATTCATGATTCATGCTTCATGATTCATGATTAATGATTCGATTCATGATTCATAATTCAATTCATGATTCATGATTCAATTCATGATTCATGATGCATTATTCGATTCATGATTCATGCTTCATGATTCATGATTAATGATTCGATTCATGATTTATGATTCAATTCATGATTCATTTCATGATTTATGAGTCAATTCATGATTCATGATTCAATTCATGATTCATATCATTAATCATGATTCATGATTCATTTCATGATTCATGATTCATGATTGAATTCATGATTCATTTCATAATTCATGATTCAATTCATGATTCATGATTCAATTCATGAATTATGATTCATGATTTGATTCATGATTCATGATTCATGATTCATGATTCGATTCATGATTTATGATTCAAACCATGATTCATGATTCAATTCATGATTCATGATTCAATTCATGAATTTTGATTCATGATTCGATTCATGATTCATGATTCAATTCAAGATTCATGATTCGATTCATGATTCATGATTCAATTCATGAATTATGATTCATGATTCGATTCATGATTCGTGATTCAATTCATGATACATGATTCGATTCATGATTTATGATTCAAATCATGATTCAATACATGATTCATGATTCGATATTTGATTCATGTTTCATGATTCAATTCATGATTCATGATTTATTTCATGGTTCAATTCATGATTCAGTTCATGATTCATTTCATGATTCCTGATTCAATTCATGATTCATGATTCATGATTCAATTGATGATTGACAATTCATGATTCATGATTCAATTCATGATTTATGATTCATGATTCAAATCATGATTCAAATCATGATTCATGAATCAATTCATGAGTCATGATTCATGAATCAATTCATGATTCATGATTCATTTCATGATTCATGATTCAAATCATGATTCACGATTCATAATTCATGATTCGATTCATGATTTAATTCATGTTTCATGATTAGATTCATGATTCATGATTCATTATTCGATTCATGATTCATGATTCATGATTCATGATTAATGATTCTATTCATGATTCATGATTCATGATTCAATTCATGCTTCATGATTCATGATTCATGATTCAATTCATGATTTATGATTCAATTCATGATTCATGATTCATTATTCGATTCATGATTCCTGCTTCATGATTCATGATTAATGATTCGATTCGTGATTCATGATTCAATTCATGATTCATGATTCGATTCATGATTCTTGATTCATGATTCGATTCATGATTCATGATTCATGATTCATGATTAATGATTCGATTCATGATTCATGATTCAATTCATGATTCATTTCATGATTCATGATTCAATTCATGATTTATGATTGAATTCATGATTCATGAGTCATTATTCCATTCATGATTCATGCTTCATAATTTATGATTAATGATTCGATTCATGATTCATGATTCAATTCATGATTCATTTCATGATTTATGATTCAATTCATGACTCATGATTCAATTTAAGATTTATGATTTAATTCATGATTCATGATTCATGATTCATGATTCAATTCATGATTCAATTTATGATTAATGATTCATGATTCATGATTCATGATTCAATTCATGATTCATATCATGATTCATGATTCATGATTCATTTAATGATTCATGATTCATGATTGAATTCATGATTCAATTCATGAATTATGATTCGATTCATGATTCATGATTCAATTCATGATTCATGATTCAATTCATGATTCATGATTCGATTCATGATTTATGATTCAAACCATGATTCATGATTCAATTCATGATTCGATATTTGATTCATGATTCATGATTTAATTCATGATTCATGATTTATTTCATGGTTAAATTCATGATTCAGTTCATGATTCATTTCATGATTCACGATTAAATTCATAAATCATGATTCATAATTCGATTCATGATTCAATTCATGATTCATGATTCATGATTCGATTCATGATTCATGATTCAATTCATGATTCATGATTCAATTAATGATTCATTATTCATGATTCAATTCATGTTTCATGATTCGATTCATGATTCATGATTCATGATTCGATTCATGATTCATGATTCATGATTCATGATTAATGATTCGATTCATGATTCATGATTCATGATTCAATTCATGATTCATTTCATGATTCATGATTCAATTCATGATTTATGATTCAATTCATGAATCATGATTCATTATTCCATTCATGATTCATGCTTCATGATTTATGATTAATGATTCGATTCATGATTCATGATTCAATTCATGATTCATGATTCAATTCATGATTCATGATTCATTATTTGATTCATGATTCATGCTTCATGATTTATGATTAATGATTCGATTCATGATTCATGATTCAATTCATGATTCATTTCATGATTTATGATTCAATTCATGACTCATGATTCAATTCAAGATTCATGATTTAATTCATGATTCATGATTCATGATTCATGATTCAATTCATGATTCAATTTATGATTAATGATTCATGATTCATGATTCATGATTCAATTTATGATTCATATCATGATTCATGATTCATGATTCATTTCATGATATATGATTCATGATTGAATTCATGATTCATTTCATAATTCATGTTTCAATTCATGATTCATGATTCAATTCATGAATTATGATTCATGATTTGATTCATGATTCATGATTCAATTCATGATTCATGATTCGATTCATGATTTATGATTCAAACCATGATTCATGATTCAATTCATGATTCGATATTTGATTCATGATTCATGATTCAATTCATGATTTATGATTTATTTCATGGTTAAATTCATGATTCAGTTCATGATTCATTTCATGATTCACGATTCAATTCATGATTCATGATTCATAATTCGATTCATGATTCAATTCATGATTCATTTCATTATTCATGATTCATGATTCAATTCATGATTCATGATTCAATTCATGATTAATGATTAATGATTCCTGATTCAATTAATGATTCAATTCATGATTCATGATTCATGATTGAATTCATGATTCATTCTATAATTCATGATTCAATTCATGATTCATGATTCAATTCATGATTCATGATTCAATTCATGAATTATGATTCATGATTCGATTCATGATTCATGATTCATGATTCGATTCATGATTTATGATTCAATTCATGATATAATACATGATTCATGATTCGATATTTGATTCATGATTCATGATTCAATTCATGATTCATGATTTATTTCATGGTTCAATTCATGATTCAGTTCATGATTCATTTCATGATTCATGATTCAATTCATGATTCATGATTCATGATTCAATTGATGATTCACAATTCATGATTCATGATTCGATTCATGATTCATGATTCATGATTCAATTCATGATTCATTATTCAATTCATGATTCATGATTCATGATTCAATTCATGATTCATGAATTTTGATTCGATTCATGATTCATGATTCATGATTCAATTTATGATTCATGTTTCATGATTCATGATTCGATTCATGATTCATGATTCGATTCATGATTCAATTCATGATTCATTTCATGATTCATGATTCATTTCATGATTCATGATTTAATTCATGATTCATGATTCATGATTCAATTCATGATTCATGATTCATGATTCATGATTCATGATTCAATTCATGATTCATGATTCATGATTCATGATTCAATTCATGATTCATGATTCGATTCATGATTCATGATTCGATTCATGATTCAATTCATGATTCATGATTCATTTCATGATACATGATTCAATTCATGATTCATGATTCAATTCATGATTCATATCATGATTCATGATTCATGATTCATTTCATGATTCATGATTCATGATTCATTTCATGATTCATGATTCATGATTGAATTCATGATTCATTTCATAATTCATGATTCAATTCATGATTCATGATTCAATTCATGAATTATGATTCATGATTTGATTCATGATTCATGATTCAATTCATGATTCATGATTCAATTCATGATTCATGATTCGATTCATGATTTATGATTCAAACCATGATTCATGATTCAATTCATGATTCGATATTTGATTCATGATTCATGATTCAATTCATGATTCATGATTTATTTCATGGTTAAATTCATGATTCAGTTCATGATTCATTTCATGATTCACGATTCATTTCATGATTCATGATTCATAATTCGATTCATGATTCAATTCATGATTCATTTCATTATTCATGATTCATGATTCAATTCATGATTCATGATTCAATTCATGATTAATGATTCATGATTCATGATTCAATTAATGATTCAATTCATGATTCATGATTCATGATTGAATTCATGATTCATTCTATAATTCATGATTCAATTCATGGTTCATGATTCAATTCATGATTCATGATTCAATTCATGAATTATGATTCATGATTCGATTCATGATTCATGATTCATGATTCGATTCATGATTTATGATTCAATTCATGATTCAATACATGATTCATGATTCGATATTTGATTCATGATTCATGATTCAATTCATGATTCATGATTTATTTCATGGTTCAATTCATGATTCAGTTCATGATTCATTTCATGATTCATGATTCAATTCATGATTCATGATTCATGATTCAATTGATGATTCACAATTCATGATTCATGATTCGATTCATGATTCATGATTCATGATTCAATTCATGATTCATGATTCGATTCATGATTCTAATCATGATTCATGATTCATGATTCAAATTATGATTCAATTCATGATTCATGAATTTTGATTCTATTCATGATTCATGATTCATGATTCAATTTATGATTCATGATTCATGATTCGATTCATGATTCATGATTCGATTCATGATTCAATTCATGTTTCATGATTCATTTCATGATTCATGATTCAATTCATGATTCATGATTCATTTCATGATTCAAGATTCAATTCATGATTCATGATTCAATTCATGATTCATGATTCATGATTCATGATTCAATTCATGATTCATGATTCATGATTCAATTCATGATTCATGATTTGATTCATGATTCATGATTCGATTCATGATTCAATTCATGATTCATGATTCATTTCATGATACATGATTCAATTCATGATTCATGATTCATGATTCAATTCATGATTCATATCATGATTCATGATTCATGATTCATGATTCATTTCATGATTCATGATTCATGATTCATTTCATGATTCATGATTCATGATTGAATTCATGATTCATTTCATAATTCATGATTCAATTCATGATTCATGATTCAATTCATGAATTATGATTCATGATTTGATTCATGATTCATGATTCAATTCATGATTCATGATTCAATTCATGATTCATGATTCGATTCATGATTTATGATTCAAACCATGATTCATGATTCAATTCATGATTCGATATTTGATTCATGATTCATGATTCAATTCATGATTCATGATTTATTTCATGGTTAAATTCATGATTCAGTTCATGATTCATTTCATGATTCACGATTCATTTCATGATTCATGATTCATAATTCGATTCATGATTCAATTCATGATTCATTTCATTATTCATGATTCATGATTCAATTCATGATTCATAATTCAATTCATGATTAATGATTCATGATTCATGATTCAATTAATGATTCAATTCATGATTCATGATTCATGATTGAATTCATGATTCATTCTATAATTCATGATTCAATTCATGGTTCATGATTCAATTCATGATTCATGATTCAATTCATGAATTATGATTCATGATTCGATTCATGATTCATGATTCATGATTCGATTCATGATTTATGATTCAATTCATGATTCAATACATGATTCATGATTCGATATTTGATTCATGATTCATGATTCAATTCATGATTCATGATTTATTTCATGGTTCAATTCATGATTCAGTTCATGATTCATTTCATGATTCATGATTCAATTCATGATTCATGATTCATGATTCAATTGATGATTCACAATTCATGATTCATGATTCGATTCATGATTCATGATTCATGATTCAATTCATGATTCATGATTCATGATTCGATTCATGATTCTAATCATGATTCATGATTCATGATTCAATTCATGATTCAATTCATGATTCATGAATTTTGATTCTATTCATGATTCATGATTCATGATTCAATTTATGATTCATGATTCATGATTCGATTCATGATTCATGATTCGATTCATGATTCAATTCATGATTCATGATTCAATTCATGATTTATGATTCAATTCATGATTCATGATTCATTATTCGATTCATGATTCATGCTTCATGATTCATGATTAATGATTCGATTCATGATTCAATTTATGATTCATGATTCAATTCATGATTCATGATTCATTATTCGATTCATGATTCATGCTTCATGATTCAAGATTAATGATTTGATTCATGATTCATGATTCAATTCATGATTCATTTCATGATTTATGAGTCAATTCATGATTCATGAATCTATTCATGATTCATGAATCAATTCATGATTCAATTTATGATTAATGATTCATGATTCATGATTCATGATTCAATTCATGATTCATATCATGATTCATGATTCATGATTCAATTCATGAATTATGATTCATGATTTGATTCATGATTCATGATTCAATTCATGATTCATGATCCATGATTCATGATTCGATTCATGATTTATGATTCAAACCATGATTCATGATTCAATTCATGATTCATGATTCGATTCATGATTCATGATTCAATTCATGAATTATGATTTATGATTCGATTCATGATTCATGATTCAATTCATGATTCATGATTCGATTCATGATTTATGATTCAATTCATGATTCAATACATGATTCATGATTCGATATTTGATTCATGATTCATGATTCAATTCATGATTCATAATTTATTTCATGGTTCAATTCATGATTCAGTTCATGATTCATTTCATGATTCATAATTTATTTCATGGTTCAATTCATGATTCAGTTCATGATTCATTTCATGATTCATGATTCAATTCATGATTCATGATTCATGATTCAATTGATGATTGATAATTCATGATTCATGATTCAATTCATGATTTATGATTCATGATTCAAATCATGATTCATGATTCAATTCATGAGTCATGATTCATGAATCAATTCATGATTCATGATTCATTTCATGATTCATGATTCAAATCATGATTCATGATTCATGATTAATGATTCTATTCATGATTCATGATTCATGATTCAATTCATGATTCATTTCATGATTCATGATTCAATTCATGATTTATGATTCAATTCATGATTCATGATTCATTATTCGATTCATGATTCATGCTTCATGATTCATGATTAATGATTCGATTCATGATTCATGATTCAATTCATGATTCATGATTTATTATTCGATTCATGATTCATGCTTCATGATTCATGATTAATGATTCGAATCATGATTCATGATTCGATTCATGATTCATGATTCAATTCATGATTCAATTCATGATTCATGATTCATTTCATGATACATGATTCAATTCATGATTCATGATTTATTTCATGATTCATGATTCAATTCATGATTCATGATTCATGATTCATGATTCAATTCATGATTCATGATTCAATTCATGATTCATGATTCAATTCATGATTCATGATTCAATTAATGATTCATGATTCATGATTGAATTCATGTTTCATGATTTGATTCATGATTCATATTTCATGATTCATGATTCGATTCATGATTCATGATTCATGATTCATGATTAATAATTCAAATCATGATTCATGACTCATGATTCAATTCATGATTCATTTAATGATTCATGATTCAATTCATGATTTATGATTCAATTCATGATTCATGATTCATTATTCGATTCATGATTCATGCTTCATGATTCATGATTAATGATTCGATTCATGATTCATGATTCAATTTATGATTCATGATTCCATTCATGATTCATGATTCCATTATTCGATTCATGATTCATGCTTCATGATTCATGATTAATGATTTGAATTCATGATTCATGATTCAATTCATGATTCATTTCATGATTTATGAGTCAATTCATGATTCATGAATCAATTCATGATTCAATTTATGATTAATGATTCATGATTCATGATTCATGATTCCATTCATGATTCATATCATGATTCATGATTCATGATTCATTTCATGATTCATGATTCATGATTGAATTAATGATTCATTTCATAATTCATGATTCAATTCATGATTCATGATTCAATTCATGAATTATGATTCATGATTTGATTCATGATTCATGATTCAATTCATGATTCATGATCCATGATTCGATTCATGATTTATGATTCAAACCATGCTTCATGATTCAATTCATGATTCATGATTCAATTCATGAATTATGATTCATCATTCGATTCATGATTCATGATTCAATTCATGATTCATGATTCGATTCATGATTCAATTCATGAATTATGATTCATGATTCAATTCATGATTCATGATTCAATTCATGATTCATGATTCGATATTTGATTCATGATTCATGATTCAATTCATGATTCATAATTTATTTCATGGTTCAATTCATGATTCAGTTCATGATTCATTTCATGATTCATGATTCAATTCATGATTCATGATTCATGATTCAATTGATGATTGACAACTCATGATTCAATTCATGATTTATGATTCATGATTCAAATCTTGATTCAAATCATGATTCATGATTCAATTCATGAGTCATGATTCATGAATCAATTCATGATTCATGATTCATGAATCAATTCATGATTCAAATCATGATTCATGATTCATGATTAATGATTCTATTCATGATTCATGATTCATGATTCAATTCATGATTCATTTCATGATTCATGATTCAATCATGATTTATGATTCAATTCATGATTCATGATTCATTATTCGATTCATGATTCATGCTTCATGATTCATGATTAATGATTCGATTCATGATTCATGATTCAATTCATGATTCATGATTCATTATTCGATTCATGATTCATGCTTCATGATTCATGATTAATGATTCGAATCATGATTCATGATTCAAATCATGATTCATGATTCAATTCATGATATATTTCATGATTTATGAGTCAATTCATGATTCATGATTCAATTCAAGATTTATGAGTCAATTCATGATTCATGATTCAATTCAAGATTCATGATTCAATTCATGATTCATGATTCATTTCATGATTCATGATTCAATTCATGATTCATGATTCATGATTCAATTGATGATTGACAATTCATGATTCAATTCATGATTTATGATTCATGATTCAAATCATGATTCAAATCATGATTCATGATTCAATGCATGAGTCATGATTCATGAATCAATTCATGATTCATGATTCAATTCATGATTTATGATTCATGATTCAAATCATGATTCATGATTCAATTCATGAGTCATGATTCATGAATCAATTCATGATTCATGATTCATTTCATGATTCATGAATTAAATCATGATTCACGATTCATGATTCATGATTCGATTCATGATTTAATTCATGTTTCATGATTCGATTCATGATTCATGATTCATGATTTGATTCATGATTCATGATTCATGATTCATGATTAATGATTCTATCATGATTCATGATTCATGATTCAATTCATGCTTCATGATTCATGATTCATGATTCAATTCATGATTTATGATTCAATTCATGATTCATGATTCATTATTCGATTCATGATTCCTGCTTCATGATTCATGATTAATGATTCGATTCATGATTCATGATTCAATTCATGATTCATTATTCATGATTCAATTCATGTTTCATGATTCGATTCATGATTCATGATTCATGATTCGATTCATGATTCATGATTCATGATTCATGATATGATTCATGATTCATGATTCATTTCATGATTCATGATTCATGATTCAATTCATGATTCATGATTCGATTCATGATTCATGATTCGATTCATGATTCAATTCATGATTCATGATTCATTTCATGACTCATGATTCAATTCATGATTCATGATTTATTTCATGATTCATGATTCAATTCATGATTCATGATTCATGATTCATGATTCAATTCATGATTCATGATTCATGATTCGATTCATGATTTATGATTCAATTCATGATTCATGATTCAATTAATGATTCATGATTCATGATTCAATTCATGTTTCATGATTCGATTCATAATTCATGATTCATGATTTGATTCATGATTCATGATTCATGATTCATGATTAATGATTCGATTCATGATTCATGACTCATGATTCAATTCATGATTCATTTAATGATTCATGATTCGATTCATGATTCATGATTCAATTCATGATTCATGATTCAATTCATGATTCATGATGCATTATTCGATTCATGATTCATGCTTCATGATTCATGATTAATGATTCGATTCATGATTCATGATTCAATTCAAGTTTCATTTCATGATTTATGAGTCAATTCATGATTCATGATTCAATTCATGATTCATATCAAGACTCATGATTCATGATTCATTTCATGATTCATGATTCATGATTGAATTCATGATTCATTTCATAATTCATGATTCAATTCATGATTCATGATTCAATTCATGAATTATGATTCATGATTTGATTCATGATTCATGATTCATGATTCATGATTCATGATTTATGATTCAAACCATGATTCATGATTCAATTCATAATTCATGATTCAATTCATGAATTATGATTCATGATTTGATTCATGATTCATGATTCAATTCATGATTCATGATTCGATTCATGATTCATGATTCAATTCATGAATTATGATTCATGATTCGATTCATGATTCATGATTCAATTCATGATTCATGATTCGATTCATGATTTATGATTCAAATCATGATTCATGATTTATTTCATGGTTCAATTCATGATTCAGTTCATGATTCATTTCATGATTCATGATTCAATTCATGATTCATGATTCATGATTCAATTGATGATTGACAATTCATGATTCATGATTCAATTCATGATTTATGATTCATGATTCAAATCATGATTCATGATTCAATTCATGAGTCATGATTCATGAATCAATTCATGATTCATGATTCATTTCATGATTCATGATTCAAATCATGATTCACGATTCATGATTCATGATTCGATTCATGATTTAATTCATGTTTCATGATTCGATTCATGATTCATGATTCATGATTCGATTCATGATTCATGATTCATGATTCATGATTAATGATTCTATTCATGATTCATGATTCATGATTCAATTCATGCTTCATGATTCATGATTCATGATTCAATTCATGATTTATGATTCAATTCATGATTCATGATTCATTATTCGATTCATGATTCCTGCTTCATGATTCATGATTAATGATTCGATTCATGATTCATGATTCAATTCATGATTCATTATTCATGATTCAATTCATGTTTCATGATTCGATTCATGATTCATGATTCATGATTCGATTCATGATTCATGATTCATGATTCATGATTAATGATTCGATTCATGATTCATGATTCATGATTCAATTCATGATTCATTTCATGATTCATGATTCAATTCATGATTTATGATTGAATTCATGATTCATGATTCATTATTCCATTCATGATTCATGCTTCATAATTTATGACTAATGATTCGATTCATGATTCATGATTCAATTCATGATTCATTCCATGATTTATGATTCAATTCATGACTCATGATTCAATTTAAGATTCATGATTTAATTCATGATTCATGATTCATGATTCATGATTCAATTCATGATTCAATTTATGATTAATGATTAATGATTCATGATTCATGATTCAATTCATGATTCATATCATGATTCATGATTAATGATTCATTTCATGATTCATGATTCATTTCATGATTCATGATTCATGATTGAATTCATGATTCAATTCATGAATTATGATTCGATTCATGATTCATGATTCAATTCATGATTCATGATTCAATTCATGATTCATGATTCGATTCATGATTTATGATTCAAACCATGATTGATGATTCAATTCATGATTCGATATTTGATTCCATGATTCATGATTCAATTCATGATTCATGAGTTATTTCATGGTTAAATTCATGATTCAGTTCATGATTCATTTCATGATTCACGATAAAATTCATGATTCATGATTCATAATTCGATTCATGATTCAATTCATGATTCATGATTCATGATTCGATTCATGATTCATGATTCAATTCATGATTCATGATTCAATTAATGATTCATTATTCATGATTCAATTCATGTTTCATGATTCGATTCATGATTCATGATTCATGATTCGATTCATGATTCATGATTCATGATTCATGATTAATGATTCGATTCATGATTCATGATTCATGATTCAATTCATGATTCATTTCATGATTCATGATTCAATTCATGATTTATGATTCAATTCATGAATCATGATTCATTATTCCATT
This sequence comes from Mixophyes fleayi, assembly GCF_038048845.1. Taxonomy (NCBI): domain Eukaryota; kingdom Metazoa; phylum Chordata; class Amphibia; order Anura; family Limnodynastidae; genus Mixophyes; species Mixophyes fleayi. Next base: position 1,928 of record NW_027446548.1, on the reverse strand, counting down.
CATGATTCATGCTTCATGATTTATGATTAATGATTCGATTCATGATTCATGATTCAATTCATGATTCATGATTCAATTCATGATTCATGATTCAATTCATGATTCATGATTCATTATTTGATTCATGATTCATGCTTCATGATTTATGATTAATGATTCGATTCATGATTCATGATTCAATTCATGATTCATTTCATGATTTATGATTCAATTCATGACTCATGATTCAATTCAAGATTCATGATTTAATTCATGATTCATGATTCATAATTCATGATTCAATTCATGATTCAATTTATGATTAATGATTCATGATTCATGATTCATGATTTCAATTTATGATTCATATCATGATTCATGATTCATGATTCATTTCATGATTCATAATTCATGATTCATTTCATGATTCATGATTCATGATTGAATTCATGATTCATTTCATAATTCATGTTTCAATTCATGATTCATGATTCAATTCATGAATTATGATTCATGATTTGATTCATGATTCATGATTCAATTCATGATTCATGATTCGATTCATGATTTATGATTCAAACCATGATTCATGATTCAATTCATGATTCGATATTTGATTCATGATTCATGATTCAATTCATGATTTATGATTTATTTCATGGTTAAATTCATGATTCAGTTCATGATTCATTTCATGATTCACGATTCAATTCATGATTCATGATTCATAATTTGATTCATGATTCAATTCATGATTCATTTCATTATCATGATTCATGATTCAATTCATGATTCATGATTCAATTCATGATTAATGATTAATGATTAATGATTCATGATTCAATTAATGATTCAATTCATGATTCATGATTCATGATTGAATTCATGATTCATTCTATAATTCATGATTCAATTCATGATTCATGATTCAATTCATGATTCATGATTCAATTCATGAATTATGATTCATGATTCGATTCATGATTCATGATTCATGATTCGATTCATGATTTATGATTCAATTCATGATATAATACATGATTCATGATTCGATATTTGATTCATGATTCATGATTCAATTCATGATTCATGATTTATTTCATGGTTCAATTCATGATTCAGTTCATGATTCATTTCATGATTCATGATTCAATTCATGATTCATGATTCATGATTCAATTGATGATTCACAATTCATGATTCATGATTCGATTCATGATTCATGATTCAATTCATGATTCATTATTCAATTCATGATTCATGATTCATGATTCAATCATGATTCAATGAATTTTGATTCGATTCATGATTCATGATTCATGATTCAATTTATGATTCATGATTCATGATTCATGATTCGATTCATGATTCATGATTCGATTCATGATTCAATTCATGATTCATGATTCATTTCATGATTCATGATTCATTTCATGATTCATGATTTAATTCATGATTCATGATACATGATTCAATTCATGATTCATGATTCATGATTCAATTCATGATTCATGATTCATGATTCATGATTCAATTCATGATTCATGATTTGATTCATGATTCATGATTCGATTCATGATTCAATTCATGATTCATGATTCATTTCATGATACATGATTCAATTCATGATTCATGATTCAATTCATGATTCAATTTAATGATTAATGATTCATGATTCATGATTCATGATTCAATTCATGATTCATATCATGATTCATGATTCATGATTCATGATTCATTTCATGATTCATGATTCATGATTGAATTCATGATTCATTTCATAATTCATGATTCAATTCATGATTCATGATTCAATTCATGAATTATGATTCATGATTTGATTCATGATTTCATGATTGAATTCATGATTCATTTCATAATTCATGATTCAATTCATGATTCATGATTCAATTCATGATTCATGAGTTATTTCATGGTTAAATTCATGA
>NW_027446547.1:27500-35000 GCF_038048845.1 Mixophyes fleayi | reverse complement strand
ATCTCTTATACATCTCAAAACCAGCATTGAAGGAAGCAAGAACAAGAGAGAGAGGAAAAAAAAGGCCTACAGCACCTGGTATTCCCAGGTGGTCTCCCATCCAAGTACTAACCAGGCCTGGCCCGGCTTAGCTTCCAAGATCAGGCGAGATCTGGCTTGTTCAGGGTGGTTTGGCTGTAGGTGTTGGTTGTTTACAGACCTACATCTCTTATACATCTCAAAACCAGCATTGACGGAAGCAAGAACAAGAGAGAGAGAAATAAAAGGCCTACAGCACCTGGTATTCCCAGGTGGTCTCCCATCCAAGTACTAACCAGGCCCTGCCCTGCTTAGCTTCCAAGATCAGACGAGATTGGCTTGTTCAGGGTGGTGTGGCTGTAGGTATTGGTTGCCTACTGAGCTACATCTCTTATACATCTCAAAACCAGCATTGAAGGAAGCAAGAACAAGAGAGAGAAAAAAAAATGCCTACGGCACCTGGTATTCCCAGGTGGTCTCCCATCCAAGTATTAACCAGGCCCGGCCCCTGCTTAACTTCCAAGATCAGACAAGATTGGGCTTGTTCAGGGCGGTGTGGCTGTAGGTGTTGGTTGCTTACAGACCTGAATCTCTTATACATCTCAAAACCAGCATTGAAGGAAGCAAGAACAAGAGAGAGAGAAAAAAAAAAAGGCTACAGCACCTGGTATTCCCAGTTGGTCTCCCATCCAAGCACTAACCAGGCCCGGCCCTAGTTAGCTTCCAAGATCAGGCGAGATTGGGCTTGTTCAGGGTGGTGTGGCTGTAGGTATTTGTTGCCTACTGACCTACATCTCAAAACCAGCATTGAAGGTAGCAAGAACAAGAGAGAGAAAAAAAAATGCCTACGGCACCTGGTATTCCCAGGTAGTCTCCCATCCAAGTACTAACCAGGCCCGGCCCTGCTTAGCTTCCAAGATCAGGCAAGATTGGGCTTGTTCAGGGTGGTGTGGCTGTAGGTATTGGTCATCTACTGACCTACAACTCTTATTCATCTCAAAACCAGCATTGAAGGAAGCAAGAACAAGAGAGAGAAAAAAAAATGCCTACGGCACCTGGTATTCCCAGGTAGTCTCCCACCCAAGTACTAACAAGGCCTGGCCCTGCTTAACTTCCAAGATCAGACAAGATTGGCTTGTTCAGGGCGGTGTGGCTGTAGGTGTTGGATGCTTACAGACCTACATCTCTTATACATCTCAAAACAGCATTGAAGTAAGCAAGAACAAGAGAGAGAAAAAAAAAAGGCCTACGGCACCTGGTATTCCCAGGTGGTCTCCCATCCAACTACTAACCAGGCCTGGCCCTGCTTAGCTTCTAAGATCAGGCGAGATCTGGCTTGCTCAGGGTGGTGTGGCTGTAGGTGTTGGTTGCTTACAGACCTACATCTCTTATACATCTCAAAACCAGCATTGAAGGAAGTAGTAACGAGAGAAATAAAAAAATGCCTACAGCACCTGGAATTCCCAGGTGGTCTCCCATCCAAGTACTAACCAGGCCCTGCCCTGCTTAGCTTCCAAGATCAGACGATATTGGGCTTGATCAGGGTGGTGTGGCTGTAGGTATTTGTTGCCTACTGACCTACATCTCAAAACCAGCATTGAAGGAAGCAAGAACAAGAGAGAGAAAAAAAAGGCCTACAGCACCTGGTATTCCCAGGTCGTCTCCCATCCAAGTACTAAGCAGGCCCAGCGCTGCTTAGCTTCCAAGATCAGACGAGATTGTTCTTGTTCAGGGTGGTGTGGCTGTAGGTATTTGTTGCCTACTGACCTACATCTCAAAACCAGCATTGAAGGAACCAAGAACAAGAGAGAGAAATAAAATGGCCTACGGCACCTGGTATTCCCAGGTGGTCTCCCATCCAAGTACTAACCAGGCCCGGCCCTGCTTAGCTTCCAAGATCAGGCGAGATTGGGCTTGTTCAGGGTGGTGGGGCAGTAGGTATTGGTTATCTACTGACCTACATCTCTTATTCATCTCAAAACCAGCATTGAAGGAAGCAAGAACAAGAGAGAGAAAAAAAAAAGGCCTATGGCACCCGGTATTCCCAGGTGGTCTCCCATCCAACTACTAACCAGGCCCGGCCCCGCTTAACTTCCAAGATCAGACAAGATTGGGCTTGTTCAGGGCGGTGTAGCTGTAGGTGTTGGTTGCTTATAGACCTACATCTCTTATACATCTCAAAACCAGCATTGAAGGAAGCAAGAACAAGAGAGAGAGAAAAAAAAGGCCTACAGCACCTGGTATTCCCAGGTGGTCTCCCATCCAAGTACTAAGCAGGCCTGGCCCTGCTTAGCTTCCAAGATCAGGCTTGTTCAGGGTGGTGTGGCTGTAGGTATTGGTTATCTACTGACCTACATCTCTTATTCCTCTCAAAACCAGCATTGAAGGTAGCAAGAACAGAGAGAGAAAAAAAAATACCTACGGCACCTGGTATTCCCAGGTGGTCTCCTATCCAAGTACTAACCAGGCCCGGCCCTGCTTATCTTCCAAGATCAGACGAGATTGGGCTTGTTCAGGGCGGTGTGGCTGTAGGTGTTGGTTGCTTACAGACCTACATCTCTTATACATCTCAAAACCAGCATTGAAGGAAGTAGTAACGAGAGAAATAAAAAAATGCCTACAGCACCTGGAATTCCCAGGTGGTCTCCCATCCAAGTACTAACCAGGCCCTGCCCTGCTTAGCTTCCAAGATCAGACGATATTGGGCTTGATCAGGGTGGTGTGGCTGTAGGTATTTGTTGCCTACTGACCTACATCTCAAAACCAGCATTGAAGGAAGCAAGAACAAGAGAGAGAAAAAAAGGCTACAGCACCTGGTATTCCCAGGTCGTCTCCCATCCAAGTACTAAGCAGGCCCAGCGCTGCTTAGCTTCCAAGATCAGACGAGATTGTTCTTGTTCAGGGTGGTGTGGCTGTAGGTATTTGTTGCCTACTGACCTACATCTCAAAACCAGCATTGAAGGAACCAAGAACAAGAGAGAGAAATAAAATGGCCTACGGCACCTGGTATTCCCAGGTGGTCTCCCATCCAAGTACTAACCAGGCCCGGCCCTGCTTAGCTTCCAAGATCAGGCGAGATTGGGCTTGTTCAGGGTGGTGGGGCAGTAGGTATTGGTTATCTACTGACCTACATCTCTTATTCATCTCAAAACCAGCATTGAAGGAAGCAAGAACAAGAGAGAGAAAAAAAAAAGGCCTATGGCACCCGGTATTCCCAGGTGGTCTCCCATCCAACTACTAACCAGGCCCGGCCCCGCTTAACTTCCAAGATCAGACAAGATTGGGCTTGTTCAGGGCGGTGTAGCTGTAGGTGTTGGTTGCTTATAGACCTACATCTCTTATACATCTCAAAACCAGCATTGAAGGAAGCAAGAACAAGAGAGAGAGAAAAAAAAGGCCTACAGCACCTGGTATTCCCAGGTGGTCTCCCATCCAAGTACTAAGCAGGCCTGGCCCTGCTTAGCTTCCAAGATCAGGCTTGTTCAGGGTGGTGTGGCTGTAGGTATTGGTTATCTACTGACCTACATCTCTTATTCCTCTCAAAACCAGCATTGAAGGTAGCAAGAACAAGAGAGAGAAAAAAAAATACCTACGGCACCTGGTATTCCCAGGTGGTCTCCTATCCAAGTACTAACCAGGCCCGGCCCTGCTTATCTTCCAAGATCAGACGAGATTGGGCTTGTTCAGGGCGGTGTGGCTGTAGGTGTTGGTTGCTTACAGACCTACATCTCTTATACATCTCAAAACCAGCATTGAAGGAAGCAAGAACAAGAGAGAGAGAGAAAAAAAAGGCCTACAGCACCTTGTATTCCCAGGTGGTCTCCCATCCAAGTACTAACCAGGCCCGGCCCTGCTTAGCTTCCAAGATCAGGCGAGATTGGGCTTGTTCAGGGTGGTGTGGCTGTAGGTATTTGTTGCATACTGACCTACATCTCAAAACCAGCATTGAAGGAAGCAAGAACAAGAGAGAGAAAAAAAAAGGCCTACGGCACCTGGTTTTCCCAGGTGGTATCCCATCCAACTACTAACCAGGCCTGGCACTGCTTAGCTTCCAAGATCAGGCGAGATTGGGCTTGTTCAGGGTGGTGTGGCTGTAGGTATTGGTTATCTACTGACCTACATCTCTTATTCATCTCAAAACCAGCATTGAAGGAAGCAAGAACAAGAGAGAGAAAAAAAAAGGCCTACGGCACCTGGTATTCCCAGGTGGTCTCCCATTCAACTACTAACCAGGCCTGCCCTGCTTAGTTTCCAAGATCAGGCGAGATTGGGCTTGTTCAGGGTGGTGTGGCTGTAGGTATTTGTTGCATACTGACCTACATCTCAAAACCAGCATTGAAGGAAGCAAGAACAAGAGAGAGAAAAAAAAAGGCCTACGGCACCTGGTATTCCCAGGTAGTCTCCCATCCAAGTACTAACCAGGCCCGGCCCTGCTTAGCTTCCAAGATCAGGCGAGATTGGGCTTGTTCAGGGTGGTGTGGCTGTAGGTATTGGTTATCTACTGACCTACATCTCTTATTCATCTCAAAACCAGCATTGAAGGAAGCAAGAACAAGAGAGAGAAAAAAAAATGCCTACGGCACCTGGTATTCCCAGGTAGTCTCCCATCCAAGTACTAACCAGGCCTGGCCCTGTTTAGCTTCTAAGATCAGACGAGATTGGGCTTGTTCAGGGTGCTGTGGCTGTAGGTGTTGGTTGCTTACAGACCTACATCTCTTATACATCTCAAAACCAGCATTGAAGGAAGCAAGAACAAGAGAGAGAGGAAAAAAAAGGCCTACAGCACCTGGTATTCCCAGGTGGTCTCCCATCCAAGTACTAACCAGGCCTGGCCCTGCTTAGCTTCCAAGATCAGGCAAGATCTGGCTTGTTCAGGGTGGTGTGGCTGTAGGTGTTGGTTGCTTACAGACCTACATCTCTTATACATCTCAAAACCAGCATTGAAGGAAGCAAGAACAAGAGAGAGAGAAAAAAAGGCCTACAGCACCTGGTATTCCCAGGTGGTCTCCCATCCAAGTACTAACCAGGCCCTGCCCTGCTTAGCTTCCAAGATCAGATGAGATTGGGCTTGATCAGGGTGGTGTGGCTGTAGGTATTGGTTGCTTACTGACCTACATCTCTTATACATCTCAAAACCAGCATTGAAGGCAGCAACAACAAGAGAGAGAAAAAAATGGCCTATGGCACCTGGTATTCCCAGGTGGTCTCCCATCTAAGTACTAACCAGGCACGGCCCTGCTTAGCTTCCAAGATCAGATGAGATTGGGCTTGTTCAGGGTGGTGCGGCCGTGGGTATTGGTTGTTTACTGACCTACATCTCTTATACATCTCAAAACCAGCATTGAAGGAAGCAAGAACAAGAGAGAGAAAAAATGGCCTATGGCACCTGGTATTCCCAGATGGTCTCCCATCCAAGTACTAACCAGGCCCGACCCTGCTTAGCTTCCAAGATCAGGCGAGATTGGGCTTGTTCAGGGTGGTGTGGCTGTAGGTATTGGTTATCTACTGACCTACATCTCTTATTCATCTCAAAACCAGCATTGAAGGAAGCAAGAACAAGAGAGAGAAAAAAAAAATGCCTACGGCACCTGGTATTCCCAGGTGGTCTCCCATCCAAGTACTAACCAGGCCCAGCCCTGCTTAACTTCCAAGATCAGACAAGATTGGGCTTGTTCAGGGCGGTGTGGCTGTACTTTACATAGTTACATATAGTTACATAGTTGATGAGGTTGAAAAAAGACACCAGTCCATCAAGTTCAACCTATTTTGGATCTCCTGCGATCCTGCACTTATATTTGTAATTAATCCAGAGTAGGCAACCGCCCATCTGTTTCAATTTTGAAAATCCCCCCCAGACTCAATATTGCAATCCAATTTTTACCCTATATCCACTACTATCCTTTATTTTAAATTAACGGTCGTATCCCTGGATACACCTTTCCGCTAAAAATTTGTCTAAACCTTTCTTAAACATATCTATTGAATCTGCCATCACAACCTTCCCTGGCAATGAATTCCATATCTTGACTGCCCTTACTGTAAAGAACCCCTTCCTTTGCTGGTTGTGAAATTTCCTCTCCTCTAACCTTAGGGGATGACCACGTGTCCTGTGTATGGTCCTTGGGGTAAAAAGTTCCCATGAAAGCTCTCTGTATTGACCCCTAATGTATTTGTACATAGTAATCATATCTCCCCTTAGACGCCTCTTTTCTAAAGTAAACATGCCTAAACTGGCTAACCTTTCCTCATAACTTAATGACTCCATACCCTTTATCAATTTTGTCGCCCTTCTCTGAACCCTTTCTAGTTCCAAATTATCTTTTTTATAGAGTGGTGCCCAGAACTGTACTGCATATTCAAGATGAGGTCTTACCAATGATTTATACAGTGGCAAAATTACACTGTCTTCCCTTGCATCTATGCCCCTTTTTATGCATGCCAATACTTTGTTTGCCCTTGCAGCTGCTGCTTGACATTGAGCACTATTGCTAAGTCTACTGTCTACGAGCACTCCCAAATCCTTTTCCATTATAGATTCTCCCAAATTAATTCCATTTAATTTATAGATTGCGTTCTTGTTTTTGATCCCTGAATGCATAACCTTACATTTATCTGTGTTAAACCTCATATTCCATTTAGCCGCCCAATCCTCCAGTTTATTTAAGTCTCTCTGTAGAGAAGCTACATCTTGCTCTGATTTTATTACCTTACAGAGTTTAGTGTCATCTGCAAAAATAGAAACTTTACTCTCTAAACCATCACCAAGGTCATTAATAAATATATTAAAAAGGAGTGGTCCCAGCACGGAACCTTGAGGAACTCCACTTAAGACCTTTGACCAATTAGAAAATGTTCCATTTATCACAACTCTCTGTTCCCTATTCTCTAACCAGTTTTCGATCCAAGTACAAATTTTGATTTCTAGACCCAGTTCCCTTATTTTGTAAACCAACCTCTTGTGTGGCACTGTATCAAAGGCCTTTGCAAAATCTAAGTAGACCACATCTACTGTCCTGCCCTGGTCTAAGTTCCCACTAACTTCCTCGTAGAAACTAATTAGATTAGTTTGACATGACCTATCCCTCACAAATCCATGTTGATTCCCACTAATAATTTTATTGCGTACCAAGTAATCCTGAATACTGTCCCTTAAAATACCTTCCAGTAGTTTCCCCACTATTGATGTCAGGCTTACAGGTCTATAATTCTCTGGTTGGGATCTCGTCCCCTTTTTAAACAACGGCACCACATCTGCTATTCGCCAATCCCTTGGTACTGAGCCTGATGAGATTGAATCTCTGAAAATTAAGAATAGCGGTCTAGCTATTTCCGAGTTTAATTCCATAAGGACCCTTGGGTGTATGCCATCTGGACCTGGAGCTTTATTTATCTTAATATTCTTCAGTCGCCTTTGGACTTCTTCCTCTGACAACCAAGTATTAATTAATGGCATGGTTTCATTTCCATTTTTATGTATTACTC
>NW_027446546.1:0-53165 GCF_038048845.1 Mixophyes fleayi | reverse complement strand
TGATTCATGATTCGATTCATGATTCATGATTCATGATTCAATTCATGATTCATGATTCGATTCATAATTCATGATTAGATTGATGATTTATGATTCAAATCATGATTCATGATTCATTATTTAATTCATGATTCATGATTCGATTCATGATTCATGATTCAATTCATGATTCATGATTCATTATTTAATTCATGATTCATGATTCGATTCATGATTCATGATTCGATTCATGATTCATGATTCAATTCATGATTCATGATTCGATTCATGATTCATGATTAGATTGATGATTTATGATTCAAATCATGATTCATGATTCATTATTTAATTCATGATTCATGATTCGATTCATGATTCATGATTCGATTCATGATTCATGATTCGATTCATGATTCATGATTCATTATTTAATTCATGATTCATGATTCGATTCATGATTCATGATTCAATTCATGATTCATGATTCATGATTCAATTCATGATTCATGATTCATGATTCAATTCATGATTCATGATTCAATTCATGATTCATGATTCAATTCATGATTCATGATTCATGATTCAATTCATGATTCATGATTCATGATTCATGATTCAATTCATGATTCATGATTCATGATTCAATTCATGATTCATGATTCATGATTCATGATTTAATTCATGATTCATGATTCAATTCATGATTCATGATTCGATTCATGATTCATGATTCGATTCATGATTCATGATTAGATTGATGATTTATGATTCAAATCATGATTCATGATTCATTATTTAATTCATGATTCATGATTCGATTCATGATTCATGCTTCAATTCATGATTCATTATTTAATTCATGATTCATGATTCGATTCATGATTCATGACTCAATTCATGATTCATGATTCATGATTCATGATTCATAATTCAATTCATGATTCTTGATTCATGATTCATGATTCAATTCATGATTCATGATTCAATTCATGATTCATGATTCAATTCATGATTCATGATTCGATTCATGATTCATGATTCATGATTCGATTTATGATTCATAATTCAATTCATGATTCATGATTCATGATTCAATTTATGATTCATGATTCATGATTTAATTCATGATTCATGATTCAATTCATGATTCATGATTCGATTCATGATTCATGATTCAATTCATGATTCATGATTTATGATTCAATTTATGATTCATGATTTAATTCATGATTCATGATTTGATTCATGATTCATGATTCAATTCATGATTCATAATTCGATTCATGTATTATGATTCAATTTATGATTCATGATTTAATTCATGATTCATGATTTGATTCTTGATTCATGATGCAATTCATGATTCATGATTCAATTCATGTTTCATGATTCGATTCATGATTCATGATTAAATTAATGATTCATGATTTATGATTCAATTCATGATTCAATTCATGATTCATGATTCAATTCATGATTCGAGATTCATGATTCGATTCATGATTCATGATTCATGATTCATGATTCGATTCATGATTCATGATTCATGATTCAATTCATGATTCATGATTCGATTTATGATTCAATTCATGATTCAATTCATGATTCATGATTCAATTCATGATTCGAGATTCATGATTCGATTCATGATTCATGATTCATAATTCATGATTCATTTCATGATTCGATTCATGATTCAATTCAGGATTCATGATTCATGATTCGATTCATGATTCATGATTCATTTCATGATTCAATTCATGATTCATGATTCAATTCAGGATTCATGATTCATGATTCATGATTCATTTCATGATTCAATTCATGATTCATGATTCATGATTCATGATTCAATACATGATTCATGATTTATGATTCGATTCATGATTTATGATTCAATTCATGATTCATGATTCAATTCATGATTCATGATTCAATTCATGATTCATGATTCAATTCATGATTCATGATTCGATTCACGATTCATGATTCAATTCATGATTCATGATTAAATGATTCAATTCATGATTCATGATTCGATTCATGATTCATGATTCATGATTCGATTCATGATTCATGATTCAATTCATGATTCATGATTCGATTTATGATTCATGATTCAATTCATGATTCATGATTTATGATTCAATTCATGATTCATGATTCAAATCATGATTCATGATTCATGAATTATGATTCAATTCATGATTCATGATTCATGATTCAATACATGATTCATGATTCATGATTCAATTCATGATTCATGATTCATGATTCAAACATGATTCATGATTCATGATTCAATTCATGATTCATGATTCGATTCAAGATTCATGATTCGATTCATTAATCATGATTCATGATTCAATTCATAATTCATGATTCGATTCATGATTCATGATTAGATTCATGATTTATGATTCAAATCATGAATTATGATTCATTATTTAATTCATGATTCATGATTCGATTCATAATTCATGATTCAATATATGATTCATGATTCATGATTCAATTCATGATTCATGATTTATGATTCAATTCATGATTCAATTCATGATTCATGATTCAATTCATGATTCATGATTTATGATTTATGATTCAATTTGTGATTCAATTCATGATTCATGATTCATGATTCGATTCATGATTCATGATTCATGATTCAATTCATGATTCATGATTCATGACTCAATTCATGATTCATGATTCAATTCATGATTCATGATTCGATTCATAATTCATGATTCATGATTCGATTCATGATTCATGATTCAATTCATGATTCATGATTTATGATTCAATTCATGATTCAATTCATGATTCATGATTCAATTCATGATTCATGATTCATAATTCGATTCATGATTCATGATTCAATTCATGATTCATGATTTGATTCATGATTCATGATTCAATTCATGATTCATGATTCATGATTCAATTCATGATTCATTTCATGATTCATGATTCAATTCATGATTCATGATTCATGATTCATGATTGAATTCATGATTCAAGATTCAATTCATGATTCATGATTCAATTCATGATTCATGATTCATGATTCATGATTCAAGATTCAATTCATGATTCATGATTCATGATTCATGATTCGATTCATGATTCATGATTCATGATTCATGATTCGATTCATGATTCATGATTCAATTCATGATTCATTATTTAATTCATGATTCATGATTCGATTCATGATTCATGATTCAATTCATGATTCATGATTCATGATTCAATTCATGATTCATGATTCAATTCATGATTCATGATTCAATTCATGATTCATGATTCAATTCATGATTCATGATTCAATTCATTTTTCATGATTCGATGCATGATTCATGATTCGATTCATGATTCATGATTCATGATTCATGATTCGATTCATGATTCATGATTCAATTCATGATTCATTATTTAATTCATGATTCATGATTCGATTCATGATTCATGATTCAATTCATGATTCATGATTCATGATTCAATTCATGATTCATGATTCAATTCATGATTCATGATTCATTTCATGATTCATGATTCAATTTATGATTCATGATTCAATTCATGATTCATGATTTATGATTCAATTTATGATTCATGATTTAATTCATGATTCATGATTTGATTCATGATTCATGATGCAATTCATGATTCATGATTCAATTCATTTTTCATGATTCGATGCATGATTCATGATTAAATTCATGATTCATGATTTATGATTCAATTCATGATTCAATTCATGATTCATGATTCAATTCATGATTCGAGATTCATGATTCGATTCATGATTCATGATTCATGATTCATGATTCGATTCATGATTCATGATTCATGATTCAATTCATGATTCATGATTCGATTTATGATTCAATTCATGATTCAATTCATGATTCATGATTCAATTCATGATTCGAGATTCATGATTCGATTCATGATTCATGATTCATGATTCATGATTCATTTCATGATTCAATTCATGATTCATGATTCAATTCAGGATTCATGATTCATGATTCGATTCATGATTCATGATTCATGATTCGTGATTCAAATTATGATTCAATTCATGAATCATGATTCATTTCATGATTCGATTCATGATTCATGATTCATGATTCATGATTCAATTCATGATTCATGATTCATGATTCATGATTCAATACATGATTCATGATTTATGATTCGATTCATGATTCATGATTCATGATTCATGATTCAATTCATGATTTATGATTCAATTCATGATTCATGATTCAATTCATGATTCATGATTCAATTCATGATTCATGATTCGATTCACGATTCATGATTCAATTCATGATTCATGATTAAATGATTCAATTCATGATTCATGATTCGATTCATGATTCATGATTCATGATTCGATTCATGATTCATGATTCGATTTATGATTCATGATTCAATTCATGATTCATGATTTATGATTCAATTCATGATTCATGATTCAATTCATGATTCATGATTCGATTCATGATTCATGATTCAATTCATGATTCATGATTCGATTCAAGGTTCATGATTCGATTCATGATTCATGATTCATGATTCAATTCATTATTCATGATTCGATTCATGATTCATGATTAGATTCATGATTTATGATTCAAATCATGAATTATGATTCATTATTTAATTCATGATTCATGATTCGATTCATAATTCATGATTCAATTTATGATTCATGATTCATGATTCAATTCATGATTCATGATTTATGATTCAATTCATGATTTATGATTTATGATTCAATTTGTGATTCAATTCATGATTCATGATTCATCATTCGATTCATGATTCATGATTCATGATTCAATTCATGATTCATGATTCATGACTCAATTCATGATTTATGATTCAATTCATGATTCATGATTCGATTCATGATTTATGATTCAATTCATGATTCATGATTCGATTCATGATTCATGATTCAATTCATGATTCATGATTTATGATTCAATTCATGATTCAATTCATGATTCATGATTCAATTCATGATTCATGATTCATAATTCGATTCATGATTCATGATTCAATTCATGATTCATGATTTGATTCATGATTCATGATTCAATTCATGATTCATGATTCATGATTCAATTCATGATTCATTTCATGATTCATGATTCAATTCATGATTCATGATTCATGATTGAATTCATGATTCAAGATTCAATTCATGATTCATGATTCATGATTCAATTCATGATTCATGATTCATGATTCATGATTCAAGATTCAATTCATGATTCATGATTCATGATTCATGATCCATGATTCGATTCATGATTCATGATTCAATTCATGATTCATGATTCGATTCATGATTCATGATTAGATTGATGATTTATGATTCAAATCATGATTCATGATTCATTATTTAATTCATGATTCATAATTCGATTCATGATTCATGATTCAATTCATGATTCATGATTCATTATTTAATTCATGATTCATGATTCGATTCATGATTCATGATTCAATTCATGATTCATGATTCATGATTCAATTCATGATTCATGATTCATGATTCAATTCATGATTCATGATTCAATTCATGATTCATGATTCAATTCATGATTCATGATTCAATTCATGATTCATGATTCAATTTATGATTCATGATTCAATTCATGATTCATGATTTATGATTCAATTCATGATTCATGATTCGATTCATGATTCATGATTCAATTCATGATTTATGATTTATGATTCAATTTGTGATTCAATTCATGATTCATGATTCATGATTCGATTCATGATTCATGAATTCATGATTCAATTCATGAATCATGATTCATGAATCATGATTCATGATTCGTGATTCAATTCATGATTCATTTCATGATTCATGATTCAATTCATGATTCATGATTTATGATTCAAATCATGAATTATGATTCATTATTTAATTCATGATTCATGATTCGATTCATAATTCATGATTCAATTTATGATTCATGATTCATGATTCAATTCATGATTCATGATTTATGATTCAATTCATGATTTATGATTTATGATTCAATTTGTGATTCAATTCATGATTCATGATTCATCATTCGATTCATGATTAATGATTCATGATTCAATTCATGATTCATGATTCATGACTCAATTCATGATTCATGATTCAATTCATGATTCGATTCATGATTCATGATTCAATTCATGATTCATGATTCGATTCATGATTCATGATTCAATTCATGATTCATGATTTATGATTCAATTCATGATTCAATTCATGATTCATGATTCAATTCATGATTCATGATTCATAATTCGATTCATGATTCATGATTCAATTCATGATTCATGATTTGATTCATGATTCATGATTCAATTCATGATTCATGATTTATGATTCAATTCATGATTCATTTCATGATTCATGATTCAATTCATGATTCATGATTCATGATTCATGATTGAATTCATGATTCAAGATTCAATTCATGATTCATGATTCATGATTCAATTCATGATTCATGATTCATGATTCATGATTCAAGATTCAATTCATGATTCATGATTCATGATTCATGATCCATGATTCGATTCATGATTCATGATTCAATTCATGATTCATGATTCAATTCATGATTCATGATTAGATTGATGATTTATGATTCAAATCATGATTCATGATTCATTATTTAATTCATGATTCATGATTCGATTCATGATTCATGAATCAATTCATGATTCATGATTCATTATTTAATTCATGATTCATGATTCGATTCATGATTCATGATTCAATTCATGATTCATGATTCATGATTCAATTCATGATTCATGATTCATGATTCAATTCATGATTCATGATTCAATTCATGATTCATGATTCAATTCATGATTCATGATTCAATTCATGATTCATTTCATGATTCATGATTCAATTTATGATTCATGATTCAATTCATGATTCATGATTTATGATTCAATTCATGATTCATGATTCGATTCATGATTCATGATTCAATTCATGATTTATGATTTATGATTCAATTTGTGATTCAATTCATGATTCATGATTCATGATTCGATTCATGATTCATGAATTCATGATTCAATTCATGAATCATGATTCATGATTCGTGATTCAATTCATGATTCATTTCATGATTCATGATTCAATTCATGATTCATGATTTATGATTCAAATCATGATTCATGATTCATTATTTAATTCATGATTCATGATTCGATTCATGATTCATGAATTCATGATTCAATTCATGATTCATGATTCGTGATTCAATTCATGATTCATTTCATGATTCATGATTTAATTCATGATTCATGATTTATGATTCAAATCATGATTCATGATTCATTATTTAATTCATGATTCATGATTCGATTCATGATTCATGATTCAATTCATGATTCATGATTCATGATCAAATTCATGAATTATGATTCAATTCATGATTTATGATTCATGATTCAATTCATGATTCATGATTCATGATTTGATTCATGATTCATGATTCAATTCATGATTCATGATTCGATTCATGATTCATGATTCATAATTCATGATTCGATTCATGATTCATGATTCATGATTCAATTCATGATTCATGATTCAATTCATGATTCATGATTCGATTCACGATTCATGATTCATGATTAAATGATTCAATTCATGATTCATGATTCGATTCATGATTCATGATTCATGATTCGATTCTTGATTCATGATACAATTCATGATTCATGATTCGATTTATGATTCATGATTCAATTCATGATTAATGATTCATGATTCAATTCATGATTCATGATTCATGATTCAATACATGATTCATGATTCATGATTCAATTCATGATTTATGATTCAATTCATGATTCATGATTCGATTCATGATTCAATTCATGATTTATGATTTATGATTCAATTTGTGATTCAATTCATGATTCATGATTCATGATTTGATTCATGATTCATGATTCATGATTCAATTCATGATTCATGATTCATGACTCAATTCATGATTTATGATTCAATTCATGATTCATGATTCGATTCATGATTCATGATTCAATTCATGATTCATGATTCGATTCATGATTCATGATTCAATTCATGATTCATGATTTATGATTCATGATTTATGATTCAATTCATGATTCAATTCATGATTCATGATTCAATTCATGATTCATGATTCATAATTCAATTCATGATTCATGATTCAATTCATGATTCATGATTTGATTCATGATTCATGATTCAATTCATGATTCATGATTCATGATTCAATTCATGATTCATTTCATGATTCATGATTCAATTCATGATTCATGATTCATGATTCATGATTCAATTCATGATTCATGATTCGATTAATGATTCATGATTCATGATTCATGATTCAATTCATGATTCATGATTCATGATTCAAGATTCAATTCATGATTCATGATTCATGATTCATGATTTATGATTCATGATTCATGATTCGATTCATGATTCATGATTCATGATTCAATTCATGATTCATGATTCGATTCATGATTCATGATTAGATTGATGATTTATGATTTAAATCATGATTCATAATTCATTATTTAATTCATGATTCATGATTCGATTCATGATTCATGATTCAATTCATGATTCATGATTCGATTCATGATTCATGATTAGATTGATGATTTATGATTCAAATCATGATTCATGATTCATTATTTAATTCATGATTCATGATTCGATTCATGATTCATGTTTCAATTTATGATTCATGATTCATTATTTAATTCATGATTCATGATTCGAATTATGATTCATGATTCAATTCATGATTCATGATTCGTGATTCAATTCATGATTCATGATTTATGATTCATGATTCAATTCATGAATTATGATTCAATTCATGATTCATGATTCGATTCATGATTCATGATTCATGATTCATGATTCGATTTATGATTCATGATTCAATTCATGATTCATGATTCATGATTCAATTCATGATTCATGATTCATGATTTAATTCATGATTCATGATTCAATTCATGATTCATGATTCGATTCATGATTCATGATTCATGATTTATGATTCAATTTATGATTCATGATTTAATTCATGATTCATGATTTGATTTATGATTCATGATTCAATTCATGATTCATGATTCGATTCATGAATTATGATTCAATTTATGATTCATGATTTAATTCATGATTCATGATTTGATTCATGATTCATGATGCAATTCATGATTCATGATTCAATTCATGATTCATGATTTAATTCATGTTTCATGATTCGATTCATGATTCATGATTAAATTCATGATTCATGATTTATGATTCAATTCATGATTCAATTCATGATTCATGATTCAATTCATGATTCGAGATTCATGATTCGATTCATGATTCATGATTCATGATTCATGATTCGATTCATGATTCATGATTCATGATTCAATTCATGATTCATGATTCGATTTATGATTCAATTCATGATTCAATTCATGATTCATGATTCAATTCATGATTCGAGATTCATGATTCGATTCATGCTTCATGATTCATGATTCATTTCATGATTCAATTCATGATTCATGATTCATGATTCGATTCATGATTCATGATTCATGATAAATGATTCATGATTCAAATTATGATTCAATTCATGATTCATGATTCATGATTCAATACATGATTCATGATTTATGATTCGATTCATGATTCATGGCTCATGATTCATGATTCATGATTCAATTCATGATTCATGATTAAATTCATGATTCATGATTCAATTCATGATTCATGATTCGATTTACGATTCATGATTCAATTCATGATTCATGATTAAATGATTCAATTCATGATTCATGATTCGATTCATGATTCATGATTCATGATTCGATTCATGATTCATGATTCAATTCATGATTCATGATTCGATTTATGATTCATGATTCAATTCATGATTCATGATTTATGATTCAATTCATGATTCATGATTCAATTCATGATTCATGATTCGATTCATGATTCATGATTCATGATTCAATTCATGATTCATGATTCGATTCATGATTCATGATTCATGATTCAATTCATGATTCATGTTTCATGATTCATGATTCAATTCATGATTCATGATTCAATTCATGATTCATGATTCAATTCATGATTCATTTCATGATTCATGATTCAATTTATGATTCATGATTCGTGATTCAATTCATGATTCATTTCATGATTCATGATTTAATTCATGATTCATGATTTATGATTCAAATCATGAATCATGATTCATTATTTAATTCATGATTCATGATTCGATTCATGATTCATGATTCAATTCATGATTCATGATTCATGATCAAATTCATGAATTATGATTCAATTCATGATTTATGATTCATGATTCAATTCATGATTCATGATTCATGATTCGATTCATGATTCATGATTCAATTCATGATTCATGATTCGATTCATGATTCATGATTCATAATTCATGATTCGATTCATGATTCATGATTCATGATTCAATTCATGATTCATGATTCAATTCATGATTCATGATTCGATTCACGATTCATGATTCATGATTAAATGATTCAATTCATGATTCATGATTCGATTCATGATTCATGATTCATGATTCGATTCTTGATTCATGATACAATTCATGATTCATGATTCGATTTATGATTCATGATTCAATTCATGATTAATGATTCATGATTCAATTCATGATTCATGATTCATGATTCAATACATGATTCATGATTCATGATTCAATTCATGATTTATGATTCAATTCATGATTCATGATTCGATTCATGATTCAATTCATGATTTATGATTTATGATTCAATTTGTGATTCAATTCATGATTCATGATTCATGATTTGATTCATGATTCATGATTCATGATTCAATTCATGATTCATGATTCATGACTCAATTCATGATTTATGATTCAATTCATGATTCATGATTCGATTCATGATTCATGATTCAATTCATGATTCATGATTCGATTCATGATTCATGATTCAATTCATGATTCATGATTTATGATTCATGATTTATGATTCAATTCATGATTCAATTCATGATTCATGATTCAATTCATGATTCATGATTCATAATTCAATTCATGATTCATGATTCAATTCATGATTCATGATTTGATTCATGATTCATGATTCAATTCATGATTCATGATTCATGATTCAATTCATGATTCATTTCATGATTCATGATTCAATTCATGATTCATGATTCATGATTCATGATTCAATTCATGATTCATGATTCGATTAATGATTCATGATTCATGATTCATGATTCAATTCATGATTCATGATTCATGATTCAAGATTCAATTCATGATTCATGATTCATGATTCATGATTTATGATTCATGATTCATGATTCGATTCATGATTCATGATTCATGATTCAATTCATGATTCATGATTCGATTCATGATTCATGATTAGATTGATGATTTATGATTTAAATCATGATTCATAATTCATTATTTAATTCATGATTCATTATTCGATTCATGATTCATGATTCAATTCATGATTCATGATTCGATTCATGATTCATGATTAGATTGATGATTTATGATTCAAATCATGATTCATGATTCATTATTTAATTCATGATTCATGATTCGATTCATGATTCATGTTTCAATTTATGATTCATGATTCATTATTTAATTCATGATTCATGATTCGAATTATGATTCATGATTCAATTCATGATTCATGATTCGTGATTCAATTCATGATTCATGATTCATGATTCATGATTCAATTCATGAATTATGATTCAATTCATGATTCATGATTCGATTCATGATTCATGATTCATGATTCATGATTCGATTTATGATTCATGATTCAATTCATGATTCATGATTCATGATTCAATTCATGATTCATGATTCATGATTTAATTCATGATTCATGATTCAATTCATGATTCATGATTCGATTCATGATTCATGATTCATGATTTATGATTCAATTTATGATTCATGATTTAATTCATGATTCATGATTTGATTTATGATTCATGATTCAATTCATGATTCATGATTCGATTCATGAATTATGATTCAATTTATGATTCATGATTTAATTCATGATTCATGATTTGATTCATGTTTCATGATTCGATTCATGATTCATGATTAAATTCATGATTCATGATTTATGATTCAATTCATGATTCAATTCATGATTCATGATTCAATTCATGATTCGAGATTCATGATTCGATTCATGATTCATGATTCATGATTCATGATTCGATTCATGATTCATGATTCATGATTCAATTCATGATTCATGATTCGATTTATGATTCAATTCATGATTCAATTCATGATTCATGATTCAATTCATGATTCGAGATTCATGATTCGATTCATGCTTCATGATTCATGATTCATTTCATGATTCAATTCATGATTCATGATTCATGATTCGATTCATGATTCATGATTCATGATAAATGATTCATGATTCAAATTATGATTCAATTCATGATTCATGATTCATGATTCAATACATGATTCATGATTTATGATTCGATTCATGATTCATGGCTCATGATTCATGATTCATGATTCAATTCATGATTCATGATTAAATTCATGATTCATGATTCAATTCATGATTCATGATTCGATTTACGATTCATGATTCAATTCATGATTCATGATTAAATGATTCAATTCATGATTCATGATTCGATTCATGATTCATGATTCATGATTCGATTCATGATTCATGATTCAATTCATGATTCATGATTCGATTTATGATTCATGATTCAATTCATGATTCATGATTTATGATTCAATTCATGATTCATGATTCAATTCATGATTCATGATTT
This sequence comes from Mixophyes fleayi, assembly GCF_038048845.1. Lineage (NCBI taxonomy): Eukaryota > Metazoa > Chordata > Amphibia > Anura > Limnodynastidae > Mixophyes > Mixophyes fleayi. The sequence goes on along the minus strand of NW_027446546.1, from coordinate 40,231 downwards.
GATTCATGATTCATGATTCATGATTCAATTCATGATTCATGATTCGATTCATGATTCATGATTCATGATTCAATTCATGATTCATGTTTCATGATTCATGATTCAATTCATGATTCATGATTCAATTCATGATTCATGATTCAATTCATGATTCATTTCATGATTCATGATTCAATTTATGATTCATGATTCAATTCATGAATCATGATTTATGATTCAATTCATGAATCATGATACATGATTCATGATTCAATTCATGATTCATGATTCATGATTCGTGATTCAATTCATGATTCATGATTCAATTCATGATTCATGATTTATGATTCAAATCATGATTCATGATTCCTTATTTAATTCATGATTCATGATTCGATTCATGATTCATGATTCAATTCATGATTCATGATTCATGATCCAATTCATGAATTATGATTCAATTCATGATTTATGATTCATGATTCAATTCATGATTCATGATTCGATTCATGATTCATGATTCAATTCATGATTCGATTCATGATTCATGATTCAATTCATGATTCATGATTCGATTCATGATTCATGATTCATAATTCATGATTTGATTCATGATTCATGATTCATGATTCAATTCATGATTCATGATTCAATTCATGATTCATGATTCGATTCACGATTCATGATTCAATTCATGATTCATGATTAAATGATTCAATTCATGATTCATGATTCGATTCATGATTCATGATTCAATTCATGATTCATGATTCGATTTATGATTCATGATTCGATTCATGATTCATGATTCATGATTCAATTCATGATTCATGATTCATGATTCAATACATGATTCATGATTCATGATTCAATTCATGATTTATGATTCAATTCATGATTCATGATTCGATTCATGATTCATGATTCAATTCATGATTTATGATTTATGATTCAATTTGTGATTCAATTCATGATTCATGATTCATGATTCGATTCATGATTCATCATTCATGATTCAATTCATGATTTATGATTCAATTCATGATTCATGATTCGATTCATGATTCATGATTCAATTCATGATTTATGATTTATGATTCAATTTGTGATTCAATTCATGATTCATGATTCATGATTCGATTCATGATTCATGATTCATGATTCAATTAATGATTCATGATTCATGACTCAATTCATGATTCATGATTCAATTCATGACTCATGATTCGATTCATGATTCATGATTCAATTCATGATTCATGATTCGATTCATGATTCATGATTCAATTCATGATTCATGATTTATGATTCAATTCATGATTCGATTCATGATTCATGATTCAATTCATGATTCATGATTTGATTCATGATTCATGATTCAATTCATGATTCATGATTCGATTCATGATTCATGATTAGATTGATGATTTATGATTCAAATCATGATTCATGATTCATTATTTAATTCATGATTCATGATTCGATTCATGATTCATGATTCGATTCATGATTCATGATTCGATTCATGATTCATGATTCATTATTTAATTCATGATTCATGATTCGATTCATGATTCATGATTCAATTCATGATTCATGATTCATGATTCAATTCATGATTCATGATTCATGATTCAATTCATGATTCATGATTCAATTCATGATTCATGATTCAATTCATGATTCATGATTCATGATTCAATTCATGATTCATGATTCATGATTCATGATTCAATTCATGATTCATGATTCATGATTCAATTCATGATTCATGATTCATGATTCATGATTTAATTCATGATTCATGATTCAATTCATGATTCATGATTCGATTCATGATTCATGATTCGATTCATGATTCATGATTAGATTGATGATTTATGATTCAAATCATGATTCATGATTCATTATTTAATTCATGATTCATGATTCGATTCATGATTCATGCTTCAATTCATGATTCATTATTTAATTCATGATTCATGATTCGATTCATGATTCATGACTCAATTCATGATTCATGATTCATGATTCATGATTCATAATTCAATTCATGATTCTTGATTCATGATTCATGATTCAATTCATGATTCATGATTCAATTCATGATTCAATTCATGATTCATGATTCGATTAATGATTCATGATTCATGATTCGATTTATGATTCATAATTCAATTCATGATTCATGATTCATGATTCAATTTATGATTCATGATTCATGATTTAATTCATGATTCATGATTCAATTCATGATTCATGATTCGATTCATGATTCATGATTCAATTCATGATTCATGATTTATGATTCAATTTATGATTCATGATTTAATTCATGATTCATGATTTGATTCATGATTCATGATTCAATTCATGATTCATAATTCGATTCATGTATTATGATTCAATTTATGATTCATGATTTAATTCATGATTCATGATTTGATTCTTGATTCATGATGCAATTCATGATTCATGATTCAATTCATGTTTCATGATTCGATTCATGATTCATGATTAAATTAATGATTCATGATTTATGATTCAATTCATGATTCAATTCATGATTCATGATTCAATTCATGATTCGAGATTCATGATTCGATTCATGGTTCATGATTCATGATTCATGATTCGATTCATGATTCATGATTCATGATTCAATTCATGATTCATGATTCGATTTATGATTCAATTCATGATTCAATTCATGATTCATGATTCAATTCATGATTCGAGATTCATGATTCGATTCATGATTCATGATTCATAATTCATGATTCATTTCATGATTCGATTCTCGATTCAATTCAGGATTCATGATTCATGATTCATTTCATGATTCAATTCATGATTCATGATTCAATTCAGGATTCATGATTCATGATTCATGATTCATGATTCATGATTCAATTCATGATTCATGATTCATGATTCAATACATGATTCATGATTTATGATTCGATTCATGATTTATGATTCAATTCATGATTCATGATTCAATTCATGATTCATGATTCAATTCATGATTCATGATTCGATTCACGATTCATGATTCAATTCATGATTCATGATTAAATGATTCAATTCATGATTCATGATTCGATTCATGATTCATGATTCATGATTCGATTCATGATTCATGATTCAATTCATGATTCATGATTCGATTTATGATTCATGATTCAATTCATGATTCATGATTTATGATTCAATTCATGATTCATGATTCAAATCATGATTCATGATTCGATTCATGATTCATGAATTATGATTCAATTCATGATTCATGATTCATGATTCAATACATGATTCATGATTCATGATTCAATTCATGATTCATGATTCATGATTCAAAACATGATTCATGATTCATGATTCAATTCATGATTCATGATTCGATTCAAGATTCATGATTCGATTCATGATTCATGATTCATGATTCAATTCATAATTCATGATTCGATTCATGATTCATGATTAGATTCATGATTTATGATTCAAATCATGAATTATGATTCATTATTTAATTCATGATTCATGATTCGATTCATAATTCATGATTCAATATATGATTCATGATTCATGATTCAATTCATGATTCATGATTTATGATTCAATTCATGATTCAATTCATGATTCATGATTCAATTCATGATTCATGATTCAATTCATGATTCATGATTCAATTCATGATTTATGATTTATGATTCAATTTGTGATTCAATTCATGATTCATGATTCATGATTCGATTCATGATTCATGATTCATGATTCAATTCATGATTCATGATTCATGACTCAATTCATGATTCATGATTCAATTCATGATTCATGATTCATAATTCGATTCATGATTCATGATTCATGATTTGATTCATGATTCATGATTCAATTCATGATTCATGATTCATGATTCAATTCATGATTCATTTCATGATTCATGATTCAATTCATGATTCATGATTCATGATTCATGATTGAATTCATGATTCAAGATTCAATTCATGATTCATGATTCATGATTCAATTCATGATTCATGATTCATGATTCATGATTCAAGATTCAATTCATGATTCATGATTCATGATTCATGATTCGATTCATGATTCATGATTCATGATTCATGATTCGATTCATGATTCATGATTCAATTCATGATTCATTATTTAATTCATGATTCATGATTCGATTCATGATTCATGATTCAATTCATGATTCATGATTCATGATTCAATTCATGATTCATGATTCAATTCATGATTCATGATTCAATTCATGATTCATGATTCAATTCATTTTTCATGATTCGATGCATGATTCATGATTCGATTCATGATTCATGATTCATGATTCATGATTCGATTCATGATTCATGATTCAATTCATGATTCATTATTTAATTCATGATTCATGATTCGATTCATGATTCATGATTCAATTCATGATTCATGATTCATGATTCAATTCATGATTCATGATTCAATTCATGATTCATGATTCATTTCATGATTCATGATTCAATTTATGATTCATGATTCAATTCATGATTCATGATTTATGATTCAATTTATGATTCATGATTTAATTCATGATTCATGATTTGATTCATGATTCATGATGCAATTCATGATTCATGATTCAATTCATTTTTCATGATTCGATGCATGATTCATGATTAAATTCATGATTCATGATTTATGATTCAATTCATGATTCAATTCATGATTCATGATTCAATTCATGATTCGAGATTCATGATTCGATTCATGATTCATGATTCATGATTCATGATTCGATTCATGATTCATGATTCATGATTCAATTCATGATTCATGATTCGATTTATGATTCAATTCATGATTCAATTCATGATTCATGATTCAATTCATGATTCGAGATTCATGATTCGATTCATGATTCATGATTCATGATTCATGATTCATTTCATGATTCAATTCATGATTCATGATTCAATTCAGGATTCATGATTCATGATTCGATTCATGATTCATGATTCATGATTCGTGATTCAAATTATGATTCAATTCATGATTCATGATTCATTTCATGATTCGATTCATGATTCATGATTCATGATTCATGATTCATTTCATGATTCAATTCATGATTCATGATTCAATTCAGGATTCATGATTCATGATTCGATTCATGATTCATGATTCAATTCATGATTCATGATTCAATTCATGATTCATGATTCAATTCATGATTCGAGATTCATGATTCGATTCATGATTCATGATTCATGATTCATGATTCATTTCATGATTCAATTCATGATTCATGATTCAATTCAGGATTCATGATTCATGATTCGATTCATGATTCATGATTCATGATTCGTGATTCAAATTATGATTCAATTCATGATTCATGATTCATTTCATGATTCGATTCATGATTCATGATTCATGATTCATGATTCAAATTATGATTCAATTCATGATTCATGATTCATTTCATGATTCAATTCATGATTCATGATTCATGATTCATGATTCAATACATGATTCATGATTTATGATTCGATTCATGATTTATGATTCAATTCATGATTCATGATTCAATTCATGATTCATGATTCAATTCATGATTCATGATTCGATTCACGATTCATGATTCAATTCATGATTCATGATTAAATGATTCAATTCATGATTCATGATTCATGATTCAATTCATGATTCATGATTCATGATTCAATACATGATTCATGATTCATGATTCAATTCATGATTCATGATTCATGATTCAAAACATGATTCATGATTCATGATTCAATTCATGATTCATGATTCAATTCATGATTCATGATTCGATTCAAGGTTCATGATTCGATTCATGATTCATGATTCATGATTCAATTCATTATTCATGATTCGATTCATGATTCATGATTAGATTCATGATTTATGATTCAAATCATGAATTATGAATCATTATTTAATTCATGATTCATGATTCGATTCATAATTCATGATTCAATTTATGATTCATGATTCATGATTCAATTCATGATTCATGATTTATGATTCAATTCATGATTTATGATTTATGATTCAATTTGTGATTCAATTCATGATTCATGATTCATCATTCGATTCATGATTCATGATTCATGATTCAATTCATGATTCATGATTCATGACTCAATTCATGATTTATGATTCAATTCATGATTCATGATTCGATTCATGATTTATGATTCAATTCATGATTCATGATTCGATTCATGATTCATGATTCAATTCATGATTCATGATTTATGATTCAATTCATGATTCAATTCATGATTCATGATTCAATTCATGATTCATGATTCATAATTCGATTCATAATTCATGATTCAATTCATGATTCATGATTTGATTCATGATTCATGATTCAATTCATGATTCATGATTCATGATTCAATTCATGATTCATTTCATGATTCATGATTCAATTCATGATTCATGATTCATGATTCATGATTGAATTCATGATTCAAGATTCAATTCATGATTCATGATTCATGATTCAATTCATGATTCATGATTCATGATTCATGATTCACGATTCAATTCATGATTCATGATTCATGATTCATGATCCATGATTCGATTCATGATTCATGATTCAATTCATGATTCATGATTCGATTCATGATTCATGATTAGATTGATGATTTATGATTCAAATCATGATTCATGATTCATTATTTAATTCATGATTCATAATTCGATTCATGATTCATGATTCAATTCATGATTCATTTCATGATTCATGATTCAATTCATGATTCATGATTCATGATTCATGATTGAATTCATGATTCAAGATTCAATTCATGATTCATGATTCATGATTCAATTCATGATTCATGATTCATGATTCATGATTCACGATTCAATTCATGATTCATGATTCATGATTCATGATCCATGATTCGATTCATGATTCATGATTCAATTCATGATTCATGATTCGATTCATGATTCATGATTAGATTGATGATTTATGATTCAAATCATGATTCATGATTCATTATTTAATTCATGATTCATTATTCGATTCATGATTCATGATTCAATTCATGATTCATGATTCATTATTTAATTCATGATTCATGATTCGATTCATGATTCATGATTCAATTCATGATTCATGATTCATGATTCAATTCATGATTCATGATTCATGATTCAATTCATGATTCATGATTCAATTCATGATTCATGATTCAATTCATGATTCATTTCATGATTCATGATTCAATTTATGATTCATGATTCAATTCATGATTCATGATTTATGATTCAATTCATGATTCATGATTCGATTCATGATTCATGATTCAATTCATGATTTATGATTTATGATTCAATTTGTGATTCAATTCATGATTCATGATTCATGATTCGATTCATGATTCATGAATTCATGATTCAATTCATGAATCATGATTCATGATTCGTGATTCAATTCATGATTCATTTCATGATTCATGATTCAATTCATGATTCATGATTTATGATTCAAATCATGATTCATGATTCATTATTTAATTCATGATTCATGATTCGATTCATGATTCATGAATTCATGATTCAATTCATGATTCATGATTCGTGATTCAATTCATGATTCATTTCATGATTCATGATTCAATTCATGATTCATGATTTATGATTCAAATCATGATTCATGATTCATTATTTAATTCATGATTCATGATTCGATTCATGATTCATGATTCAATTCATGATTCATGATTCATGATCAAATTCATGAATTATGATTCAATTCATGATTTATGATTCATGATTCAATTCATGATTCATGATTCATGATTCGATTCATGATTCATGATTCAATTCATGATTCATGATTCGATTCATGATTCATGATTCATAATTCATGATTCGATTCATGATTCATGATTCATGATTCAATTCATGATTCATGATTCAATTCATGATTCATGATTCGATTCACGATTCATGATTCATGATTAAATGATTCAATTCTTGATTCATGATTCGATTCATGATTCATGATTCATGATTCGATTCTTGATTCATGATACAATTCATGATTCATGATTCGATTTATGATTCATGATTCAATTCATGATTAATGATTCATGATTCAATTCATGATTCATGATTCATGATTCAATACATGATTCATGATTCATGATTCAATTCATGATTTATGATTCAATTCATGATTCATGATTCGATTCATGATTCAATTCATGATTTATGATTTATGATTCAATTTGTGATTCAATTCATGATTCATGATTCATGATTTGATTCATGATTCATGATTCATGATTCAATTCATGATTCATGATTCATGACTCAATTCATGATTTATGATTCAATTCATGATTCATGATTCGATTCATGATTCATGATTCAATTCATGATTCATGATTCGATTCATGATTCATGATTCAATTCATGATTCATGATTTATGATTCATGATTTATGATTCAATTCATGATTCAATTCATGATTCATGATTCAATTCATGATTCATGATTCATAATTCAATTCATGATTCATGATTCAATTCATGATTCATGATTTGATTCATGATTCATGATTCAATTCATGATTCATGATTCATGATTCAATTCATGATTCATTTCATGATTCATGATTCAATTCATGATTCATGATTCATGATTCATGATTCAATTCATGATTCATGATTCGATTAATGATTCATGATTCATGATTCATGATTCAATTCATGATTCATGATTCATGATTCAAGATTCAATTCATGATTCATGATTCATGATTCATGATTTATGATTCATGATTCATGATTCGATTCATGATTCATGATTCATGATTCAATTCATGATTCATGATTCGATTCATGATTCATGATTAGATTGATGATTTATGATTTAAATCATGATTCATAATTCATTATTTAATTCATGATTCATGATTCGATTCATGATTCATGATTCAATTCATGACTCATGATTCGATTCATGATTCATGATTAGATTGATGATTTATGATTCAAATCATGATTCATGATTCATTATTTAATTCATGATTCATGATTCGATTCATGATTCATGTTTCAATTTATGATTCATGATTCATTATTTAATTCATGATTCATGATTCGAATTATGATTCATGATTCAATTCATGATTCATGATTCGTGATTCAATTCATGATTCATGATTCATGATTCATGATTCAATTCATGAATTATGATTCAATTCATGATTCATGATTCGATTCATGATTCATGATTCATGATTCATGATTCGATTTATGATTCATGATTCAATTCATGATTCATGATTCATGATTCAATTCATGATTCATGATTCATGATTTAATTCATGATTCATGATTCAATTCATGATTCATGATTCGATTCATGATTCATGATTCATGATTTATGATTCAATTTATGATTCATGATTTAATTCATGATTCATGATTTGATTTATGATTCATGATTCAATTCATGATTCATGATTCGATTCATGAATTATGATTCAATTTATGATTCATGATTTAATTCATGATTCATGATTTGATTCATGATTCATGATGCAATTCATGATTCATGATTCAATTCATGATTCATGATTTAATTCATGTTTCATGATTCGATTCATGATTAAATTCATGATTCATGATTTATGATTCAATTCATGATTCAATTCATGATTCATGATTCAATTCATGATTCGAGATTCATGATTCGATTCATGATTCATGATTCATGATTCATGATTCGATTCATGATTCATGATTCATGATTCAATTCATGATTCATGATTCGATTTATGATTCAATTCATGATTCAATTCATGATTCATGATTCAATTCATGATTCGAGATTCATGATTCGATTCATGCTTCATGATTCATGATTCATTTCATGATTCAATTCATGATTCATGATTCATGATTCGATTCATGATTCATGATTCATGATAAATGATTCATGATTCAAATTATGATTCAATTCATGATTCATGATTCATGATTCATGATTCAATACATGATTCATGATTTATGATTCGATTCATGATTCATGGCTCATGATTCATGATTCATGATTCAATTCATGATTCATGATTAAATTCATGATTCATGATTCAATTCATGATTCATGATTCGATTTACGATTCATGATTCAATTCATGATTCATGATTAAATGATTCAATTCATGATTCATGATTCGATTCATGATTCATGATTCATGATTCGATTCATGATTCATGATTCAATTCATGATTCATGATTCGATTTATGATTCATGATTCAATTCATGATTCATGATTTATGATTCAATTCATGATTCATGATTCAATTCATGATTCATGATTCGATTCATGATTCATGATTCATGATTCAATTCATGATTCATGATTCGATTCATGATTCATGATTCATGATTCAATTCATGATTCATGATTCAATACATGATTCATGATTCATGATTCAATTCATGATTCATGATTTAATTCATGATTCATGATTCGATTCAAGATTCATGATTCATGATTTAATTCATGATTCATGATTCATGATTCAAATTATGATTCATGATCCATGATTTGATTCATGATTCATGATTCAATTCATGATTCATGATTCGATTCATGATTCATGATTCGATTCATGATTCGATTCATGATTCATGATTCAAGATTCAATTCATGATTCATGATTCAATTCATGATTCATGATTCGATTCATGATTCATAATTCATGATTCATGATTCATAATTCGATTCATGATTCATGATTCATGATTCAATTCATGATTCATGATTCATGACTCAATTCATGATTCATGATTCAATTCATGATTCATGATTCGATTCATGATTCATGATTCAATTCATGATTCATGATTCGATTCATGATTCATGATTCAATTCATGATTCATGATTTATGATTCAATTCATGATTCAATTCATGATTCATGATTCAATTCATGATTCATGATTCATAATTCGATTCATGATTCATGATTCAATTCATGATTCATGATTTGATTCATGATTCATGATTCAATTCATGATTCATGATTCATGATTAGATTCATGATTCATTTCATGATTCATGATTCAATTCATGATTCATGATTCATGATTCATGATTCAATTCATGATTCATGATTCGATTAATGATTCATGATTCATGATTCAATTCATGATTCATGATTCATGATTCAAGATTCAATTCATGATTCATGATTCATGATTCATGATTCATGATTCATGATTCGATTCATGATTCATGATTCATGATTCAATTCATGATTCATGATTCGATTCATGATTCATGATTAGATTGATGATTTATGATTTAAATCATGATTCATAATTCATTATTTAATTCATGATTCATGATTCGATTCATGATTCATGATTCATGATTCAATTCATGATTCATGATTCGATTCATGATTCATGATTAGATTGATGATTTATGATTCAAATCATGATTCATGATTCATTATTTAATTCATGATTCATGATTCGATTCATGATTCATGATTCAATTCATGATTCATGATTCATTATTTAATTCATGATTCATGATTCGAATTATGATTCATGATTCAATTCATGATTCATGATTCATGATTCAATTCATGATTCATGATTCATGATTCAATTCATGATTCATGATTCGATTTATGATTCATGATTCAATTCATGATTCATGATTCATGATTCAATTCATGATTCATGATTCATGATTTAATTCATGATTCATGATTCAATTCATGATTCATGATTCGATTCATGATTCATGATTCGATTCATGAATTATGATTCAATTTATGATTCATGATTTAATTCATGATTCATGATTTGATTCATGATTCATGATGCAATTCATGATTCATGATTCAATTCATGATTCATGATTTAATTCATGTTTCATGATTCGATTCATGATTCATGATTAAATTCATGATTCATGATTTATGATTCAATTCATGATTCAATTCATGATTTATGATTCAATTCATGATTCGAGATTCATGATTCGATTCATGATTCATGATTCATGATTCATGATTCGATTCATGATTCATGATTCATGATTCAATTCATGATTCATGATTCGATTTATGATTCAATTCATGATTCAATTCATGATTCATGATTCAATTCATGATTCGAGATTCATGATTCGATTCATGATTCATGATTCATGATTCATGATTCATTTCATGATTCAATTCATGATTCATGATTCGATTCATGATTCATGATTCATGATAAATGATTCATGATTCAAATTATGATTCAATTCATGATTCATGATTCATGATTCATGATTCAATACATGATGCATGATTTATGATTCGATTCATGATTCATGGCTCATGATTCATGATTCATGATTCAATTCATGATTCATGATTAAATTCATGATTCATGATTCAATTCATGATTCATGATTCGATTCACGATTCATGATTCAATTCATGATTCATGATTAAATGATTCAATTCATGATTCATGATTCGATTCATGATTCATGATTCATGATACGATTCATGATTCATGATTCAATTCATGATTCATGATTCGATTTATGATTCATGATTCAATTCATGATTCATGATTTATGATTCAATTCATGATTCATGATTCAATTCATGATTCATGATTCGATTCATGATTCATGATTCATGATTTAATTCATGATTCATGATTCGATTCATGATTCATGATTCATGATTCAATTCATGATTCATGATTCATGATTCAATACATGATTCATGATTCATGATTCATGATTTAATTCATGATTCATGATTCGATTCAAGATTCATGATTCATGATTTAATTCATGATTCATGATTCATGATTCAAATTATGATTCATGATTCATGATTCGATTCATGATTCATGATTCAATTCATGATTCATGATTCGATTCATGATTCATGATTCGATTCATGATTCGATTCATGATTCATGATTCAAGATTCAATTCATGATTCATGATTCAATTCATGATTCATGATTCGATTCATGATCCATAATTCATGATTCATGATTCATGATTCGATTCATGATTCATGATTCATGATTCAATTCATGATTCATGATTTGATTCATGATTCATGATTAGATTCATGATTTATGATTCAAATCATGAATTATGATTCATTATTTAATTCATGATTCATGATTCAATTCATGATTCATGATTCAATTTATGATTCATGATTCGATTCATGATTCATGATTCATGATTCGATTCATGATTAATGATTCAATTCATGATTCATGATTCATGATTGAATTCATGATTCATGATTCAATTCATGATTCATGATTCGATTCATAATTCATGATTCATGATTCATGATTCATGATTCGATTCATGATTCATGATTCAATTCATGATTCATGATTCATAATTCAATTCATGATTCATGATTCATGATTCAATTCATGATTCATGATTCGATTCATGATTCATGATTCGATTCATGATTCATGATTCATGATTCATGAATTATGATTCATGATTTAATTCATGATTCATGATTCGATTCATGATTCATGATTCATGATTCAATTCATGATTCATGATTCGATTCATGATTCATGATTCATGATTCATGAATTATGATTCATGATTTAATTCATGATTCATGATTCGATTCATGATTCAATTCATGATTCATGATTTATGATTCAATTCATGATTCAATTCATGATTCATGATTCAATTCATGATTCATGATTCGATTCATGATTCATGATTCAATTCATGATTTATGATTTATGATTCAATTTGTGATTCAATTCATGATTCATGATTCATGATTCGATTCATGATTCATGATTCATGATTCAATTCATGATTCATGATTCATGACTCAATTCATGATTCATGATTCAATTCATGATTCATGATTCGATTCATGATTCATGATTCAATTCATGATTCATGATTCGATTCATGAATTATGATTCAATTCATGATTCATGATTTATGATTCAATTCATGATTCAATTCATGATTCATGATTCAATTCATGATTCATGATTCATAATTCGATTCATGATTCATGATTCAATTCATGATTCATGATTTGATTCATGATTCATGATTCAATTCCTGATTCATTATTCATGATTCAATTCATGATTCATGATTCAATTCATGATTCAATTCATGATTCATGATTCATGATTCATGATTCAATTCATGATTCATGATCCGATTCATGATTCATGATTCATGATTCATGATTCAATTCATGATACATGATTCATGATTCATGATTCAAGATTCAATTCATGATTCATGATTCATGATTCATGATTCATGATTCGATTCATGATTCATGATTCGATTCATGATTCATGATTCATGATTCAATTCATGATTCATGATTCGATTCATGATTCATGATTAGATTGATGATTTATGATTCAAATCATGATTCATGATTCATTATTTAATTCATGATTCATGATTCGATTCATGATTCATGATTCAATTCATGATTTATGATTTATTATTTAATTCATGATTCATGATTCGATTCATGATTCAATTCATGATTCATGATTCATGATTCAATTCATGATTCATGATTCATGATTCAATTCATGATTCATGATTCAATTCATGATTCATGATTCGATTCATGATTCATGATTCATGATTCATGATTCGATTCATGATTCATGATGCAATTCATGATTCATGATTCAATTCATGATTCATGATTCAATTCATGTTTCATGATTCGATTTATGATTCATGATTAAATTCATAATTCATGATTTATGATTCAATTCATGATTCAATTCATGATTCATGATTTAATTCATGATTCGAGATTCATGATTCGATTCATGATTCATGATTCATGATTCATTTCATGATTCAATTCATGATTTATGATTCAATTCAGGATTCATGATTCATGATTCGATTCATGATTCATGATTCATGATTCATGATTCGAGATTCATGATTCGATTCATGATTCATGATTCATGATTCATTTCATGATTCAATTCATGATTTATGATTCAATTCAGGATTCATGATTCATGATTCGATTCATGATTCATGATTCATGATTCATGATTCATGATTCAAATTATGATTCAATTCATGATTCATGATTCATTTCATGATTCAATTCATGATTCATGATTCATGATTCATGATTCAATACATGATTCATGATTTATGATTCGATTCATGATTCATGATTCATGATTCATGATTCATGATTCGATTCACGATTCATGATTCAAGTCATGATTCATGATTAAATGATTCAATTCATGATTCATGATTCGATTCACGATTCATGATTCAAGTCATGATTCATGATTAAATGATTCAATTCATGATTCATGATTCGATTCATGATTCATGATTCATGATTCGATTCATGATTCATGATTCAATTCATGATTCATGATTTATGATTCAATTCATGATTCATGATTCAATTCATGATTCATGATTCGATTCATGATTTATGATTCATGATTCAATTCATGATTCATGATTCATGATTCATGATTCAATTCATGATTCATGATTCAATTCATGATTCATGATTCAATTCAAGATTCATGATTCATGATTCAATTCATGATTCATGATTCGATTTATGATTCATGATTCAATTCATGATTCATGATTTATGATTCAATTCATGATTCATGATTAAATTCATGATTTATGATTCAATTCATGATTCATGATTCAATTCATGATTCATGATTCAATTCATGATTCATGATTCGATTCACGATTCATGATTCAATTCATGATTCATGATTAAATGATTCAGTTCATGATTCATGATTCGATTCATTAATCATGATTCATGATTCGATTCATGATTCATGATTCAATTCATGATTCATGATTTGATTCATGATTCATGATTCAATTCCTGATTCATTATTCATGATTCAATTCATGATTCATGATTCAATTCATGATTCATGATTCAATTCATGATTCAATTCATGATTCATGATTCATGATTCATGATTCAATTCATGATTCATGATCCGATTCATGATTCATGATTCATGATTCATGATTCAATTCATGATACATGATTCATGATTCATGATTCAAGATTCAATTCATGATTCATGATTCATGATTCATGATTCATGATTCGATTCATGATTCATGATTCGATTCATGATTCATGATTCATGATTCAATTTATGATTCATGATTCGATTCATGATTCATGATTAGATTGATGATTTATGATTCAAATCATGATTCATGATTCATTATTTAATTCATGATTCATGATTCGATTCATGATTCATGATTCAATTCATGATTTATGATTTATTATTTAATTCATGATTCATGATTCGATTCATGATTCAATTCATGATTCATGATTCATGATTCAATTCATGATTCATGATTCATGATTCAATTCATGATTCATGATTCAATTCATGATTCATGATTCGATTCATGATTCATGATTCATGATTCATGATTCGATTCATGATTCATGATGCAATTCATGATTCATGATTCAATTCATGATTCATGATTCAATTCATGTTTCATGATTCGATTTATGATTCATGATTAAATTCATAATTCATGATTTATGATTCAATTCATGATTCAATTCATGATTTATGATTCAATTCATGATTCGAGATTCATGATTCGATTCATGATTCATGATTCATGATTCATGATTCATGATTCAATTCATGATTCATGATTCGATTTATGATTCAATTCATGATTCAATTCATGATTCATGATTTAATTCATGATTCGAGATTCATGATTCGATTCATGATTCATGATTCATGATTCATTTCATGATTCAATTCATGATTTATGATTCAATTCAGGATTCATGATTCATGATTCGATTCATGATTCATGATTCATGATTCATGATTCATGATTCATGATTCATGATTCAAATTATGATTCAATTCATGATTCATGATTCATTTCATGATTCAATTCATGATTCATGATTCATGATTCATGATTCAATACATGATTCATGATTTATGATTCGATTCATGATTCATGATTCATGATTCATGATTCATGATTCAATTCATGATTTATGATTCAATTCATGATTCATGATTCAATTCATGATTCATGATTCGATTCACGATTCATGATTCAAGTCATGATTCATGATTAAATGATTCAATTCATGATTCATGATTCGATTCATGATTCATGATTCATGATTCGATTCATGATTCATGATTCAATTCATGATTCATGATTTATGATTCAATTCATGATTCATGATTCAATTCATGATTCATGATTCGATTCATGATTTATGATTCATGATTCAATTCATGATTCATGATTCATGATTCATGATTCAATTCATGATTCATGATTCAATTCATGATTCATGATTCAATTCAAGATTCATGATTCATGATTCAATTCATGATTCATGATTCGATTTATGATTCATGATTCAATTCATGATTCATGATTCATGATTCGATTCATGATTCATGATTCGATTCATGATTCATGATTCATGATTCAATTCATGATTCATGATTCGATTCATGATTCATGATTAGATTGATGATTTATGATTCAAATCATGATTCATGATTCATTATTTAATTCATGATTCATGATTCGATTCATGATTCATGATTCAATTCATGATTTATGATTTATTATTTAATTCATGATTCATGATTCGATTCATGATTCAATTCATGATTCATGATTCATGATTCAATTCATGATTCATGATTCATGATTCAATTCATGATTCATGATTCAATTCATGATTCATGATTCGATTCATGATTCATGATTCATGATTCATGATTCGATTCATGATTCATGATGCAATTCATGATTCATGATTCAATTCATGATTCATGATTCAATTCATGTTTCATGATTCGATTTATGATTCATGATTAAATTCATAATTCATGATTTATGATTCAATTCATGATTCAATTCATGATTCATGATTTAATTCATGATTCGAGATTCATGATTCGATTCATGATTCATGATTCATGATTCATTTCATGATTCAATTCATGATTTATGATTCAATTCAGGATTCATGATTCATGATTCGATTCATGATTCATGATTCATGATTCATGATTCGAGATTCATGATTCGATTCATGATTCATGATTCATGATTCATTTCATGATTCAATTCATGATTTATGATTCAATTCAGGATTCATGATTCATGATTCGATTCATGATTCATGATTCATGATTCATGATTCATGATTCATGATTCATGATTCAAATTATGATTCAATTCATGATTCATGATTCATTTCATGATTCAATTCATGATTCATGATTCATGATTCATGATTCAATACATGATTCATGATTTATGATTCGATTCATGATTCATGATTCATGATTCATGATTCATGATTCGATTCACGATTCATGATTCAAGTCATGATTCATGATTAAATGATTCAATTCATGATTCATGATTCGATTCACGATTCATGATTCAAGTCATGATTCATGATTAAATGATTCAATTCATGATTCATGATTCGATTCATGATTCATGATTCATGATTCGATTCATGATTCATGATTCAATTCATGATTCATGATTTATGATTCAATTCATGATTCATGATTCAATTCATGATTCATGATTCGATTCATGATTTATGATTCATGATTCAATTCATGATTCATGATTCATGATTCATGATTCAATTCATGATTCATGATTCAATTCATGATTCATGATTCAATTCAAGATTCATGATTCATGATTCAATTCATGATTCATGATTCGATTTATGATTCATGATTCAATTCATGATTCATGATTTATGATTCAATTCATGATTCATGATTAAATTCATGATTTATGATTCAATTCATGATTCATGATTCAATTCATGATTCATGATTCAATTCATGATTCATGATTCGATTCACGATTCATGATTCAATTCATGATTCATGATTAAATGATTCAGTTCATGATTCATGATTCGATTCATTAATCATGATTCATGATTCGATTCATGATTCATGATTCAATTCATGATTCATGATTTGATTCATGATTCATGATTCAATTCCTGATTCATTATTCATGATTCAATTCATGATTCATGATTCAATTCATGATTCATGATTCAATTCATGATTCAATTCATGATTCATGATTCATGATTCATGATTCAATTCATGATTCATGATCCGATTCATGATTCATGATTCATGATTCATGATTCAATTCATGATACATGATTCATGATTCATGATTCAAGATTCAATTCATGATTCATGATTCATGATTCATGATTCATGATTCGATTCATGATTCATGATTCGATTCATGATTCATGATTCATGATTCAATTCATGATTCATGATTCGATTCATGATTCATGATTAGATTGATGATTTATGATTCAAATCATGATTCATGATTCATTATTTAATTCATGATTCATGATTCGATTCATGATTCATGATTCAATTCATGATTTATGATTTATTATTTAATTCATGATTCATGATTCGATTCATGATTCAATTCATGATTCATGATTCATGATTCAATTCATGATTCATGATTCATGATTCAATTCATGATTCATGATTCAATTCATGATTCATGATTCGATTCATGATTCATGATTCATGATTCATGATTCGATTCATGATTCATGATGCAATTCATGATTCATGATTCAATTCATGATTCATGATTCAATTCATGTTTCATGATTCGATTTATGATTCATGATTAAATTCATAATTCATGATTTATGATTCAATTCATGATTCAATTCATGATTTATGATTCAATTCATGATTCGAGATTCATGATTCGATTCATGATTCATGATTCATGATTCGATTCATGATTCATGATTCATGATTCAATTCATGATTCATGATTCGATTTATGATTCAATTCATGATTCAATTCATGATTCATGATTTAATTCATGATTCGAGATTCATGATTCGATTCATGATTCATGATTCATGATTCATTTCATGATTCAATTCATGATTTATGATTCAATTCAGGATTCATGATTCATGATTCGATTCATGATTCATGATTCATGATTCATGATTCATGATTCATGATTCATGATTCAAATTATGATTCAATTCATGATTCATGATTCATTTCATGATTCAATTCATGATTCATGATTCATGATTCATGATTCAATACATGATTCATGATTTATGATTCGATTCATGATTCATGATTCATGATTCATGATTCATGATTCAATTCATGATTTATGATTCAATTCATGATTCATGATTCAATTCATGATTCATGATTCGATTCACGATTCATGATTCAAGTCATGATTCATGATTAAATGATTCAATTCATGATTCATGATTCGATTCATGATTCATGATTCATGATTCGATTCATGATTCATGATTCAATTCATGATTCATGATTTATGATTCAATTCATGATTCATGATTCAATTCATGATTCATGATTCGATTCATGATTTATGATTCATGATTCAATTCATGATTCATGATTCATGATTCATGATTCAATTCATGATTCATGATTCAATTCATGATTCATGATTCAATTCAAGATTCATGATTCATGATTCAATTCATGATTCATGATTCGATTTATGATTCATGATTCAATTCATGATTCATGATTCATGATTTATGATTCAATTCATGATTCATGATTAAATTCATGATTTATGATTCAATTCATGATTCATGATTCAATTCATGATTCATGATTCAATTCATGATTCATGATTCGATTCACGATTCATGATTCAATTCATGATTCATGATTAAATGATTCAGTTCATGATTCATGATTCGATTCATTAATCATGATTCATGATTCGATTCATGATTCATGATTCAATTCATGATTCATGATTCGATTTATGATTCATGATTCAATTCATGATTCATGATTTATGATTCAATTCATGATTCATGATTAAATTCATGATTTATGATTCAATTCATGATTCATGATTCAATTCATGATTCATGATTCAATTCATGATTCATGATTCGATTCACGATTCATGATTCAATTCATGATTCATGATTAAATGATTCAGTTCATGATTCATGATTCGATTCATTAATCATGATTCATGATTCGATTCATGATTCATGATTCAATTCATGATTCATGATTTGATTCATGATTCATGATTCAATTCCTGATTCATTATTCATGATTCAATTCATGATTCATGATTCAATTCATGATTCAATTCATGATTCATGATTCATGATTCATGATTCAATTCATGATTCATGATCCGATTCATGATTCATGATTCATGATTCATGATTCAATTCATGATACATGATTCATGATTCATGATTCAAGATTCAATTCATGATTCATGATTCATGATTCATGATTCATGATTCGATTCATGATTCATGATTCGATTCATGATTCATGATTCATGATTCAATTCATGATTCATGATTCGATTCATGATTCATGATTAGATTGATGATTTATGATTCAAATCATGATTCATGATTCATTATTTAATTCATGATTCATGATTCGATTCATGATTCATGATTCAATTCATGATTTATGATTTATTATTTAATTCATGATTCATGATTCGATTCATGATTCAATTCATGATTCATGATTCATGATTCAATTCATGATTCATGATTCATGATTCAATTCATGATTCATGATTCAATTCATGATTCATGATTCGATTCATGATTCATGATTCATGATTCGATTCATGATTCATGATGCAATTCATGATTCATGATTCAATTCATGATTCATGATTCAATTCATGTTTCATGATTCGATTTATGATTCATGATTAAATTCATAATTCATGATTTATGATTCAATTCATGATTCAATTCATGATTTATGATTCAATTCATGATTCGAGATTCATGATTCGATTCATGATTCATGATTCATGATTCGATTCATGATTCATGATTCATGATTCAATTCATGATTCATGATTCGATTTATGATTCAATTCATGATTCAATTCATGATTCATGATTTAATTCATGATTCGAGATTCATGATTCGATTCATGATTCATGATTCATGATTCATTTCATGATTCAATTCATGATTTATGATTCAATTCAGGATTCATGATTCATGATTCGATTCATGATTCATGATTCATGATTCATGATTCATGATTCATGATTCATGATTCAAATTATGATTCAATTCATGATTCATGATTCATTTCATGATTCAATTCATGATTCATGATTCATGATTCATGATTCAATACATGATTCATGATTTATGATTCGATTCATGATTCATGATTCATGATTCATGATTCATGATTCAATTCATGATTTATGATTCAATTCATGATTCATGATTCAATTCATGATTCATGATTCGATTCACGATTCATGATTCAAGTCATGATTCATGATTAAATGATTCAATTCATGATTCATGATTCGATTCATGATTCATGATTCATGATTCGATTCATGATTCATGATTCAATTCATGATTCATGATTTATGATTCAATTCATGATTCATGATTCAATTCATGATTCATGATTCGATTCATGATTTATGATTCATGATTCAATTCATGATTCATGATTCATGATTCATGATTCAATTCATGATTCATGATTCAATTCATGATTCATGATTCAATTCAAGATTCATGATTCATGATTCAATTCATGATTCATGATTCGATTTATGATTCATGATTCAATTCATGATTCATGATTTATGATTCAATTCATGATTCATGATTAAATTCATGATTTATGATTCAATTCATGATTCATGATTCAATTCATGATTCATGATTCAATTCATGATTCATGATTCGATTCACGATTCATGATTCAATTCATGATTCATGATTAAATGATTCAGTTCATGATTCATGATTCGATTCATTAATCATGATTCATGATTCGATTCATGATTCATGATTCAATTCATGATTCATGATTCGATTTATGATTCATGATTCAATTCATGATTCATGATTTATGATTCAATTCATGATTCATGATTCAATTCATGATTCATGATTCGATTCTTGATTCATGATTCATGATTCAATTCATGATTCATGATTCATGATTCAATACATGATTCATGATTCATGATTCAATTCATGATTCATGATTCAATTCATGATTCATGATTCGATTCAAGATTCATGATTCATGATTCAATTCATGATTCATGATTTGATTTATGATTCATGATTCAATTCATGATTTATGATTTAATTCATGATTCATGATTAAATTCATGATTCATGATTCGATTCATGATTCATGATTCATGATTCAATTCATGATTCATGATTCATGATTCAAATTATGATTCATGATTCATGATTCGATTCATGATTCATGATTCATGATTAAATTCATGATTCATGATTCGATTCATGATTCATGATTCATGATTCAATTCATGATTCAAATTATGATTCATGATTCATGATTCGATTCATGATTCATGATTCAATTCATGATTCATGATTTGATTCATGATTCATGATTCATAATTCATGATTCGATTCATGATTCATGATTCAAGATTCAATTCATGATTCATGATTCAATTCATGATTCATGATTCGATTCATGATTCATAATTCATGATTCATGATTCGATTCATGATTCATGATTCATGATTCAATTCATGATTCGATTCATGATTCATGATTAGATTCATGATTTATGATTCAAATCATGAATTATGATTCATTATTTAATTCATGATTCATGATTCGATTCATGATTCATGATTCAATTTATGATTCATGATTCATTATTTAATTCATGATTCATGATTCGATTCATGATTCATGATTCAATTCATGATTCATGATTCATGATTCAATTCATGATTCATGATTCAATTCATGATTCATGATTCGATTCATAATTCATGATTCATGATTCATGATTCATGATTCAATTTATGATTCATGATTCAATTCATGATTCATGATTTGATTCATGATTCATGATTCAATTCCTGATTCATTATTCATGATTCAATTCATGATTCATGATTCAATTCATGATTCAATTCATGATTCATGATTCATGATTCATGATTGAATTCATGATTCATGATCCGATTCATGATTCATGATTCATGATTCATGATTCAATTCATGATACATGATTCATGATTCATGATTCAAGATTCAATTCATGATTCATGATTCATGATTCATGATTCATGATTCGATTCATGATTCATGATTCGATTCATGATTCATGATTCATGATTCGATTCATGATTCATGATTAGATTGATGATTTATGATTCAAATCATGATTCATGATTCATTATTTAATTCATGATTCATGATTCGATTCATGATTCATGATTCAATTCATGATTCATGATTTATTATTTAATTCATGATTCATGATTCGATTCATGATTCAATTCATGATTCATGATTCATGATTCAATTCATGATTCATGATTCATGATTCAATTCATGATTCATGATTCAATTCATGATTCATGATTCGATTCATGATTCATGATTCATGATTCATGATTCGATTCATGATTCATGATGCAATTCATGATTCATGATTCAATTCATGATTCATGATTTAATTCATGTTTCATGATTCGATTTATGATTCATGATTAAATTCATAATTCATGATTTATGATTCAATTCATGATTCAATTCATGATTTATGATTCAATTCATGATTCGAGATTCATGATTCGATTCATGATTCATGATTCATGATTCGATTCATGATTCATGATTCATGATTCAATTCATGATTCATGATTCGATTTATGATTCAATTCATTATTCAATTCATGATTCATGATTTAATTCATGATTCAAGATTCATGATTCGATTCATGATTCATGATTCATGATTCATTTCATGATTCAATTCATGATTTATGATTCAATTCAGGATTCATGATTCATGATTCGATTCATGATTCATGATTCATGATTCATGATTCATGATTCAAATTATGATTCAATTCATGATTCATGATTCATTTCATGATTCAATTCATGATTCATGATTTATGATTCATGATTCAATACATGATTCATGATTTATGATTCGATTCATGATTCATGATTCATGATTCATGATTCATGATTCAATTCATGATTTATGATTCAATTCATGATTCATGATTCAATTCATGATTCATGATTCAATTCATGATTCATGATTCGATTCACGATTCATGATTCAAGTCATGATTCATGATTAAATGATTCAATTCATGATTCATGATTCGATTCATGATTCATGATTCATGATTCGATTCATGATTCATGATTCAATTCATGATTCATGATTTATGATTCAATTCATGATTCATGATTCAATTCATGATTCATGATTCGATTCATGATTTATGATTCATGATTCAATTCATGATTCATGATTCATGATTCATGATTCAATTCATGATTCATGATTCAATTCATGATTCATGATTCAATTCAAGATTCATGATTCAATTCATGATTCATGATTCGATTTATGATTCATGATTTAATTCATGATTCATGATTTATGATTCAATTCATGATTCATGATTAAATTCATGATTTATGATTCAATTCATGATTCATGATTCAATTCATGATTCATGATTCAATTCATGATTCATGATTCGATTCACGATTCATGATTCAATTCATGATTCATGATTAAATGATTCAGTTCATGATTCATGATTCGATTCATTAATCATGATTCATGATTCGATTCATGATTCATGATTCAATTCATGATTCATGATTCGATTTATGATTCATGATTCAATTCATGATTCATGATTTATGATTCAATTCATGATTCATGATTCAATTCATGATTCATGATTCGATTCATGATTCATGATTCATGATTCAATTCATGATTCATGATTCATGATTCAATACATGATTCATGATTCATGATTCAATTCATGATTCATGATTCAATTCATGATTCATGATTCGATTCAAGATTCATGATTCATGATTCAATTCATGATTCATGATTTGATTTATGATTCATGATTCAATTCATGATTTATGATTTAATTCATGATTCATGATTAAATTCATGATTCATGATTCGATTCATGATTCATGATTCATGATTCAATTCATGATTCATGATTCATGATTCCAATTATGATTCATGATTCATGATTCGATTCATGATTCATGATTCAATTCATGATTCATGATTCGATTCATGATTCATGATTCATAATTCATGATTTGATTCATGATTCATGATTCAAGATTCAATTCATGATTCATGATTCAATTCATGATTCATGATTCGATTCATGATTCATGATTCATGATTCATGATTCGATTCATGATTCATGATTCAATTCATGATTCGATTCATGATTCATGATTAGATTCATGATTTATGATTCAAATCATGAATTATGATTCATTATTTAATTCATGATTCATGATTCGATTCATGATTCATGATTCAATT
Source organism: Mixophyes fleayi (assembly GCF_038048845.1). Classification (NCBI taxonomy): domain Eukaryota; kingdom Metazoa; phylum Chordata; class Amphibia; order Anura; family Limnodynastidae; genus Mixophyes; species Mixophyes fleayi. The sequence goes on along the minus strand of NW_027446546.1, from coordinate 13,638 downwards.
TATGATACATGATTCATTATTTAATTCATGATTCATGATTCGATTCATGATTCATGATTCAATTCATGATTCATGATTCAATTCATGATTCATGATTCAATTCATGATTCATGATTCGATTCATAATTCATGATTCATGATTCATGATTCATGATTCGATTCATGATTCATGATTCAATTCATGATTCATGATTCATAATTCAACTCATGATTCATGATTCATGATTCAATTCATGATTCATGATTCGATTCATGATTCATGATTCATGATTCATGAATTATGATTCATGATTTAATTCATGATACATGATTCGATTCATGATTCATAATTCCTGATTCATGATTCATGATTCGATTCATGATTCATGATTCATGATTCAATTCATGATTCATGAATCGATTCATGATTCATGATTAGATTCATGATTTATGATTCAAATCATGAATTATGATTCATTATTTAATTCATGATTCATGATTCGATTCATGATTCATGATTCAATTTATGATTCATGATTCATTATTTAATTCATGATTCATGATTCGATTCATGATTCATGATTCAATTCATGATTCATGATTCATGATTCAATTCATGATTCATGATTCAATTCATGATTCATGATTCGATTCATAATTCATGATTCATGATTCATGATTCATGATTCGATTCATGATTCATGATTAAATTCATGATTCATGATTCATAATTCAATTCATGATTCATGATTCATGATTCAATTCATGATTCATGATTTGATTCATGATTCATGATTCATGATTCATGAATTATGATTCATGATTTAATTCATGATTCATGATTCGATTCATGATTCATGATTCAATTCATGATTCATGATTTATGATTCAATTCATGATTCAATTCATGATTCATGATTCAATTCATGATTCATGATTCGATTCATGATTCATGATTCAATTCATGATTTATGATTTAGGATTCAATTCATGATTCAATTCATGATTCATGATTCATGACTCAATTCATGATTCATGATTCATGATTCGATTCATGATTCATGATTCAATTCATGATTCATGATTCGATTCATGAATTATGATTCAATTCATGATTCATGATTTATGATTCAATTCATGAATTAATTCATGATTCATGATTCAATTCATGATTCATGATTCATAATTCGATTCATGATTGATGATTCAATTCATGATTCATGATTTGATTCATGATTCATTATTCAATTCATGATTCATGATTCATGATTCAATTCATGATTCATTTCATGATTCAATTCATGATTCATGATTCATGATTCATGATTGAATTCATGATTCATGATCCGATTCATGATTCATGATTCATGATTCATGATTCAATTCATGATATATGATTCATGATTCATGATTCAAGATTCAATTCATGATTCATGATTCATGATTCATGATTCATGATTCGATTCATGATTCATGATTCATTATTTAATTCATGATTCATGATTCGATTCATGATTCATGATTCAATTCATGATTCATGATTTATTATTTAATTCATGATTCATGATTCGATTCATGATTCAATTCATGATTCATGATTCATGATTCAATTTATGATTCATGATTCAATTCATGATTCATGATTCAATTCATGATTCATGATTCGATTCATGATTCATGATTCATGATTCATGATTCGATTCATGATTCATGATGCAATTCATGATTCATGATTCAATTCATGATTCATGATTCAATTCATGTTTCATGATTCGATTCATGATTCATGATTAAATTCATGATTCATGATTTATGATTCAATTCATGATTCAATTCATGATTTATGATTCAATTCATGATTCGAGATTCATGATTCGATTCATGATTCATGATTCATGATTCAATTCATGATTCATGATTCGATTTATGATTCAATTCATGATTCAATTCATGATTCGATTCATGATTCATGATTCATGATTCAATTCATGATTCATGATTCGATTTATGATTCAATTCATGATTCAATTCATGATTCATGATACAATTCATGATTCGAGATTCATGATTCGATTCATGATTCATGATTCATGATTCATTTCATGATTCAATTCATGATTTATGATTCAATTCAGGATTCATGATACATGATTCGATTCATGATTCATGATTCATGATTCAAATTATGATTCAATTCATGATTCATGATTCATTTCATGATTCAATTCATGATTCATGATTCATGATTCATGATTCAATACATGATTCATGATTTATGATTCGATTCATGATTCATGATTCATGATTCATGATTCAATTCATGATTTATGATTCAATTCATGATTCATGATTCAATTCATGATTCATGATTCAATTCATGATTCATGATTCGATTCACGATTCATGATTCAAGTCATGATTCATGATTAAATGATTCAATTCATGATTCATGATTCGATTCATGATTCATGATTCATGATTCGATTCATGATTCATGATTCAATTCATGATTCATGATTCGATTTATGATTCATGATTCAATTCATGATTCATGATTCATGATTCAATTCATGATTCAATTCATGATTCATGATTCAATTCAAGATTCATGATTCATGATTCAATTCATGATTCATGATTCGATTTATGATTCATGATTCAATTCATGATTCATGATTCATGATTTATGATTCAATTCATGATTCATGATTAAATTCATGATTCATGATTCGATTCATGATTCATGATTCATGATTCAATTCATGATTCATGATTCATGATTCAATTCATGATTCATGATTCGATTCATGATTCATGATTCAATTCATGATTCATGATTCGATTCATGATTCATGATTCAAGATTCAATTCATGATTCATGATTCAATTCATGATTCGATTCATGATTCATAATTCATGATTCATGATTCATGATTCGATTCATTAATCATGATTCATGATTCAATTCATGATTCATGATTCGATTCATGATTCATGATCAGATTCATGATTCATGATTCATGATTCGATTCATAATTCATGATTCGATTCATGATTCATGATTCAATTCATGATTCATGATTCATGATTCAATTCATAATTCATGATTCATAATTCAATTCATGATTCATGATTCATAATTCAATTCATGATTCATGATTCATGATTCAATTCATGATTCATGATTCGATTCATGATTCATGATTCAATTTATGATTCATGATTCATTATTTAATTCATGATTCATGATTCGATTCATGATTCGATTCATGATTCATGATTCAATTTATGATTCATGATTCATTATTTAATTCATGATTCATGATTCGATTCATGATTCATGATTCAATTCATGATTCATGATTCATGATTTAATTCATGATTCATGATTCAATTCATGATTCATGATTCGATTCATAATTCATGATTCATGATTCATGATTCATGATTCGATTCATGATTCATGATTCAATTCATGATTCATGATTCATAATTCAATTCATGATTCATGATTCATGATTCAATTCATGATTCATGATTCGATTCATGATTCATGATTCATGATTCATGAATTATGATTCATGATTTAATTCATGATTCATGATTCGATTCATGATTCATAATTCATGATTCATGATTCATGATTCGATTCATGATTCATGATTCATGATTCAATTCATGATTCATGAATCGATTCATGATTCATGATTAGATTCATGATTTATGATTCAAATCATGAATTATGATTCATTATTTAATTCAAGATTCATGATTCGATTCATGATTCATGATTCAATTTATGATTCATGATTCATTATTTAATTCATGATTCATGATTCGATTCATGATTCATGATTCAATTCATGATTCATGATTCAATTCATGATTCATGATTCGATTCATAATTCATGATTCATGATTCATGATTCATGATTCGATTCATGATTCATGATTAAATTCATGATTCATGATTCATAATTCAATTCATGATTCATTATTCATGATTCAATTCATGATTCATGATTTGATTCATGATTCATGATTCATGATTCATGAATTATGATTCATGATTTAATTCATGATTCATGATTCAATTCATGATTCATGATTTGATTCATGATTCATGATTCATGATTCATGAATTATGATTCATGATTTAATTCATGATTCATGATTCGATTCATGATTCATGATTCAATTCATGATTCATGATTTATGATTCAATTCATGATTCAATTCATGATTCATGATTCAATTCATGATTCATGATTCGATTCATGATTCATGATTCAATTCATGATTTATGATTTATGATTCAATTTGTGATTCAATTCATGATTCATGATTCATGATTCGATTCATGATTCATGATTCATGATTCAATTCATGATTCATGATTCATGACTCAATTCATGATTCATGATTCAATTCATGATTCATGATTCGATTCATGATTCATGATTCAATTCATGATTCATGATTCGATTCATGAATTATGATTCAATTCATGATTCATGATTTATGATTCAATTCATGATTCAATTCATGATTCATGATTCAATTCATGATTCATGATTCATAATTCGATTCATGATTCATGATTCAATTCATGATTCATGATTTGATTCATGATTCATTATTCAATTCATGATTCATGATTCAATTCATGATTCATTTCATGATTCATGATTCAATTCATGATTGAATTCATGATTCATGATTCATGATTCATGATTGAATTCATGATTCATGATCCGATTCATGATTCATGATTCATGATTCATGATTCAATTCATGATCCATGATTCATGATTCATGATTCAAGATTCAATTCATGATTCATGATTCATGATTCATGATTCGATTCATGATTCATGATTCATTATTTAATTCATGATTCATGATTCGATTCATGATTCATGATTCAATTCATGATTCATGATTTATTATTTAATTCATGATTCATGATTCGATTCATGATTCAATTCATGATTCATGATTCATGATTCAATTCATGATTCATGATTCAATTCATGATTCATGATTCAATTCATGATTCATGATTCGATTCATGATTCATGATTCATGATTCATGATTCGATTCATGATTCATGATGCAATTCATGATTCATGATTCAATTCATGATTCATGATTCAATTCATGTTTCATGATTCGATTCATGATTCATGATTAAATTCATGATTCATGATTTATGATTCAATTCATGATTCAATTCATGATTTATGATTCAATTCATGATTCGAGATTCATGATTCGATTCATGATTCATGATTCATGATTCAATTCATGATTCATGATTCGATTTATGATTCAATTCATGATTCAATTCATGATTCATGATTCGATTCATGATTCATGATTCATGATTCAATTCATGATTCATGATTCGATTTATGATTCAATTCATGATTCAATTCATGATTCATGATTCAATTCATGATTCGAGATTCATGATTCGATTCATGATTCATGATTCATGATTCATTTCATGATTCAATTCATGATTTATGATTCAATTCAGGATTCATGATACATGATTCGATTCATGATTCATGATTCATGATTCAAATTATGATTCAATTCATGATTCATGATTCATTTCATGATTCAATTCATGATTCATGATTCATGATTCATGATTCAATACATGATTCATGATTTATGATTCGATTCATGATTCATGATTCATGATTCATGATTCATGATTCATGATTCAATTCATGATTCATGATTCAATTCATGATTCATGATTCAATTCATGATTCATGATTCGATTCACGATTCATGATTCAAGTCATGATTCATGATTAAATGATTCAATTCATGATTCATGATTCGATTCATGATTCATGATTCATGATTCGATTCATGATTCATGATTCAATTCATGATTCATGATTCGATTTATGATTCATGATTCAATTCATGATTCATGATTTATGATTCAATTCATGATTCATGATTCAATTCATGATTCATGATTCAATTCAAGATTCATGATTCATGATTCAATTCATGATTCATGATTCGATTTATGATTCATGATTAAATTCATGATTCATGATTCGATTCATGATTCAATTCATGATTCATGATTCATGATTCAATTCATGATTCATGATTCATGATTCGATTCATGATTCATGATTCAATTCATGATTCATGATTCGATTCATGATTCATGATTCATAATTCATGATTCGATTCATGATTCATGATTCAAGATTCAATTCATGATTCATGATTCAATTCATGATTCGATTCATGATTCATAATTCATGATTCATGATTCATGATTCGATTCATGATTCATGATTCATGATTCAATTCATGATTCATGATTCGATTCATGATTCATGATTAGATTCATGATTTATGATTCAAATCATGAATTATGATTCATTATTTAATTCATGATTCATGATTCGATTCATGATTCATGATTCAATTTATGATTTATGATTCATGATTCGATTCATAATTCATGATTCGATTCATGATTCATGATTCAATTCATGATTCATGATTCATGATTCAATTCATGATTCATGATTCATAATTCAATTCATGATTCATGATTCATGATTCAATTCATGATTCATGATTCGATTCATGATTCGATTCATGATTCATGATTCAATTCATGATTCATGATTCATAATTCAATTCATGATTCATGATTCATGATTCAATTCATGATTCATGATTCGATTCATGATTCATGATTCATGATTCATGAATTATGATTCATGATTTAATTCATGATTCATGATTCGATTCATGATTCATGATTCAATTCATGATTCATGATTTATGATTCAATTCATGATTCAATTCATGATTCATGATTCAATTCATGATTCATGATTCGATTCATGATTCATGATTCAATTCATGATTTATGATTTATGATTCAATTTGTGATTCAATTCATGATTCATGATTCGATTCATGATTCATGATTCATGATTCAATTCATGATTCATGATTCATGACTCAATTCATGATTCATGATTCAATTCATGATTCATGATTCGATTCATGATTCATGATTCAATTCATGATTCATGATTCGATTCATGATTCATGATTCAATTCATGATTCATGATTTATGATTCAATTCATGATTCAATTCATGATTCATGATTCAATTCATGATTCACGATTCATAATTCGATTCATGATTCATGATTCAATTCATGATTCATGATTTGATTCATGATTCATGATTCAATTCATGATTCATGATTCATGATTCAATTCATGATTCATTACATGATTCATGATTGAATTCATGATTCAATTCATGATTCATGATTCATGATTGAATTCATGATTCATGATCCGATTCATGATTCATGATTCATGATTCATGATTCAATTCATGATACATGATTCATGATTCATGATTCAAGATTCAATTCATGATTCATGATTCATGATTCATGATTCAATTCATGATTCATGATTCGATTTATGATTCAATTCATGATTCAATTCATGATTAATGATTCAATTCATGATTCGAGATTCATGATTCGATTCATGATTCATGATTCATGATTCATGATTCATTTCATGATTCAATTCAAGATTCATGATTCAATTCAGGATTCATGATTCATGATTCGATTCATGATTCATGATTCATGATTCGTGATTCAAATTATGATTCAATTCATGATTCATGATTCATTTCATGATTCGATTCATGATTCATGATTCATGATTCATGATTCATTTCATGATTCAATTCATGATTCATGATTCAATTCAGGATTCATGATTCATGATTCGATTCATGATTCATGATTCATGATTCATGATTCATGATTCATGATTCAAATTATGATTCAATTCATGATTCATGATTCATTTCATGATTCAATTCATGATTCATGATTCATGATTCATGATTCAATACATGATTCATGATTTATGATTCGATTCATGATTCATGATTCGATTTATGATTCAATTCATGATTCAATTCATGATTAATGATTCAATTCATGATTCGAGATTCATGATTCGATTCATGATTCATGATTCATGATTCATGATTCATTTCATGATTCAATTCAAGATTCATGATTCAATTCAGGATTCATGATTCATGATTCGATTCATGATTCATGATTCATGATTCGTGATTCAAATTATGATTCAATTCATGATTCATGATTCATTTCATGATTCGATTCATGATTCATGATTCATGATTCATGATTCATTTCATGATTCAATTCATGATTCATGATTCAATTCAGGATTCATGATTCATGATTCGATTCATGATTCATGATTCATGATTCATGATTCATGATTCATGATTCAAATTATGATTCAATTCATGATTCATGATTCATTTCATGATTCAATTCATGATTCATGATTCATGATTCATTATTTAATTCATGATTCATGATTCGATTCATGATTCATGATTCAATTCATGATTCATGATTCATGATCAAATTCATGAATTATGATTCAATTCACGATTCATGATTCATGATTCAATTCATGATTCATGATTCGATTCATGATTCATGATTCATAATTCATGATTCGATTCATGATTCATGAATTAAGATTCAATTCATGATTCATGATTCAATTCATGATTCATGATTCGATTCATGATTCATAATTCATGATTCATGATTCATGATTCGATTCATGATTCATGATTCATGATTCAATTCATGATTCATGATTCGATTCATGATTCATGATTAGATTCATGATTTATGATTCAAATCATGAATTATGATTCATTATTTAATTCATGATTCATGATTCGATTCATGATTCATGATTCATGATTCAATTCATGATTCATGATTCAATTCATGATTCATGATTCGATTCAAGATTCATGATTCATGATTTAATTCATGATTCATGATTCAAATTATGATTCATGATTCATGATTCGATTCATGATTCATGATTCAATTTATGATTCATGATTCGATTCATGATTCATGATTCATAATTCATGATTCGATTCATGATTCATGATTCAAGATTCAATTCATGATTCATGATTCAATTCATGATTCATGATTCGATTCATGATTCATAATTCATGATTCATGATTCATGATTCGATTCATGATTCATGATTCATGATTCAATTCATGATTCATGATTCGATTCATGATTCATGATTAGATTCATGATTTATGATTCAAATCATGAATTATGATTCATTATTTAATTCATGATTTATGATTCGATTCATGATTCATGATTCATGATTCGATTCATGATTCATGATTCAATTCATGATTCATGATTCGATTCATGATTCATGATTCATAATTCATGATTCGATTCATGATTCATGATTCATGATTCAATTCATGATTCATGATTCAATTCATGATTCATGATTCGATTCACGATTCATTTCATGATTCATGATTCAATTTATGATTCATGATTCAATTCATGATTCATGATTTATGATTCAATTCATGATTCATGATTCGATTCATGATTCATGATTCAATTCATGATTTATGATTTATGATTCAATTTGTGATTCAATTCATGATTCATGATTCATGATTCGATTCATGATTCATGAATTCATGATTCAATTCATGATTCATGATTCATGATTCGTGATTCAATTCATGATTCATTTCATGATTCATGATTCAATTCATGATTCATGATTTATGATTCAAATCATGATTCATGATTCATTATTTAATTCATGATTCATGATTCGATTCATGATTCATGAATTCATGATTCAATTCATGATTCATGATTCATGATTCGTGATTCAATTCATGATTCATTTCATGATTCATGATTCAATTCATGATTCATGATTTATGATTCAAATCATGATTCATGATTCATTATTTAATTCATGATTCATGATTCGATTCATGATTCATGATTCAATTCATGATTCATGATTCATGATCAAATTCATGAATTATGATTCAATTCACGATTCATGATTCATGATTCAATTCATGATTCATGATTCGATTCATGATTCATGATTCATAATTCATGATTCGATTCATGATTCATGAATTAAGATTCAATTCATGATTCATGATTCAATTCATGATTCATGATTCGATTCATGATTCATAATTCATGATTCATGATTCATGATTCGATTCATGATTCATGATTCATGATTCAATTCATGATTCATGATTCGATTCATGATTCATGATTAGATTCATGATTTATGATTCAAATCATGAATTATGATTCATTATTTAATTCATGATTCATGATTCGATTCATGATTCATGATTCATGATTCAATTCATGATTCATGATTCAATTCATGATTCATGATTCGATTCAAGATTCATGATTCATGATTTAATTCATGATTCATGATTCAAATTATGATTCATGATTCATGATTCGATTCATGATTCATGATTCAATTTATGATTCATGATTCGATTCATGATTCATGATTCATAATTCATGATTCGATTCATGATTCATGATTCAAGATTCAATTCATGATTCATGATTCAATTCATGATTCATGATTCGATTCATGATTCATAATTCATGATTCATGATTCGATTCATGATTCATGATTCATGATTCAATTCATGATTCATGATTCGATTCATGATTCATGATTAGATTCATGATTTATGATTCAAATCATGAATTATGATTCATTATTTAATTCATGATTCATGATTCGATTTATGATTCATGATTCGATTTATGATTCGATTCATGATTCATGATTCAATTCATGATTCATGATTCGATTCATGATTCATGATTCATAATTCATGATTCGATTCATGATTCATGATTCATGATTCAATTCATGATTCATGATTCAATTCATGATTCATGATTCGATTCACGATTCATGATTCAATTCATGATTCATGATTAAATGATTCAATTCATGATTCATGATTCGATTCATGATTCATGATTCATGATTCATGATTCGATTCTTGATTCATGATTCAATTCATGATTCATGATTCGATTTATGATTCATGATTCAATTCATGATTAATGATTCATGATTCAATTCATGATTCATGATTCATGATTCAATACATGATTCATGATTCATGATTCAATTCATGATTTATGATTCAATTCATGATTCATGATTCGATTCATGATTCATGATTCAATTCATGATTTATGATTTATGATTCAATTTGTGATTCATGATTCGATTCATGATTCATGATTCAATTCATGATTCATGATTTATGATTCATGATTTATGATTCAATTCATGATTCAATTCATGATTCATGATTCAATTCATGATTCATGATTCATAATTAAATTCATGATTCATGATTCAATTCATGATTCATGATTTGATTCATGATTCATGATTCAATTCATGATTCATGATTCATGATTCAATTCATGATTCATTTCATGATTCATGATTCAATTCATGATTCATGATTCATGATTGAATTCATGATTCATGATTCGATTCATGATTCAATTCATGATTCATGATTCATGATTCAAGATTCAATTCATGATTCATGATTCATGATTCATGATTCATGATTCATGATTCATGATTCGATTCATGATTCATGATTCATGATTCATGATTCAATTCATGATTCATGATTCGATTCATGATTCATGATTAGATTGATGATTTATGATTTAAATCATGATTCATAATTCATTATTTAATTCATGATTCATGATTCGATTCATGATTCATGATTCAATTCATGATTCATGATTCGATTCATGATTCATGATTAGATTGATGATTTATGATTCAAATCATGATTCATGATTCATTATTTAATTCATGATTCATGATTCGATTCATGATTCATGATTCAATTCATGATTCATGATTCATTATTTAATTCATGATTCATGATTCGAATTATGATTCATGATTCAATTCATGATTCATGATTCATGATTCAAATCATGATTCATGATTCATGATTCATGATTCATGATTCAATTCATGATTCATGATTCAATTCATGATTCATGATTCAATTCATGATTCATGATTCGATTCATGATTCATGATTCATGATTCATGATTCGATTTATGATTCATGATTCAATTCATGATTCATGATTCATGATTCAATTCATGATTCATGATTCATGATTCATGATTTAATTCATGATTCATGATTTAATTCATGATTCATGATTCGATTCATGATTCATGATTCATGATTTATGATTCAATTTATGATTCATGATTTAATTCATGATTCATGATTTGATTTATGATTCATGATTCAATTCATGATTCATGATTCGATTCATGAATTATGATTCAATTTATGATTCATGATTTAATTCATGATTCATGATTTGATTCATGATTCATGATGCAATTCATGATTCATGATTCAATTCATGATTCATGATTCAATTCATGTTTCATGATTCGATTCATGATTCATGATTAAATTCATGATTCATGATTTATGATTCAATTCATGATTCAATTCATGATTCATGATTCAATTCATGATTCGAGATTCATGATTCGATTCATGATTCATGATTCATGATTCAATTCATGATTCATGATTGGATTTATGATTCAATTCATGATTCAATTCATGATTCATGATTCAATTCATGATTCGAGATTCATGATTCGATTCATGATTCATGAATCATGATTCATGATTCATTTCATGATTTAATTCATGATTCATGATTCATGATTCATGATTCGATTCATGATTCATGATAAATGATTCATGATTCAAATTATGATTCAATTCATGATTCAATACATGATTCATGATTTATGATTCGATTCATGATTCATGGCTCATGATTCATGATTCAATTCATGATTCATGATTAAATTCATGATTCATGATTCAATTCATGATTCATGATTCGATTCACGATTCATGATTCAATTCATGATTCATGATTCATGATTCATGATTCGATTTATGATTCATGATTCAATTCATGATTCATGATTCATGATTCAATTCATGATTCATGATTCATGATTCATGATTTAATTCATGATTCATGATTCAATTCATGATTCATGATTCGATTCATGATTCATGATTCATGATTTATGATTCAATTTATGATTCATGATTTAATTCATGATTCATGATTTGATTTATGATTCATGATTCAATTCATGATTCATGATTCGATTAATGAATTATGATTCAATTTATGATTCATGATTTAATTCATGATTCATGATTTGATTCATGATTCATGATGCAATTCATGATTCATGATTCAATTCATGATTCATGATTCAATTCATGTTTCATGATTCGATTCATGATTCATGATTAAATTCATGATTCATGATTTATGATTCAATTCATGATTCAATTCATGATTCATGATTCAATTCATGATTCGAGATTCATGATTCGATTCATGATTCATGATTCATGATTCATGATTCGATTCATGATTCATGATTCATGATTCAATTCATGATTCATGATTCGATTTATGATTCAATTCATGATTCAATTCATGATTCATGATTCAATTCATGATTCATGATTCGATTCATGATTCATGATTCATGATTCAATTCATGATTCATGATTCATGATTCAATACATGATTCATGATTCATGATTA